>NC_072777.1:7290767-7491246 GCF_022539595.1 Amphiprion ocellaris
TTTGCCATTCATGGAAATTCCAAAATGACCTCTGGAGAGCATTTTGGTGAAAATGATCCACTAATATCAAAGTTTATTTTCATTTACAAGATCTTAAATTCTTAAAGCCTCTTTTTAGTTGGTAATGAGCCATTAGAGGTGAACAGAAATATAGAATTTAACCCTAACAAACCGTTGTACAGTCCTTAATCTGCCCTGCATCCACACTCTCTGGAAACGTTATGCACCGTGACAGCACCTTTCTGCAAACAGGCATTTATTTTTTTTAAAAATTGATGTCTGGTTGGGTCCTTTTACTCTGAAGTTTACACAAGTGCAGACTGGATTAAGTTGATTTAGGCTCAGAGCTTAGGTTTTGATCGGTAGCCGCTGTCTGCTTTCAGCTGGAAAAGGACACCACCTCTTTATTTTCTGTTCTGTCTGCTTTCTATGAATAAAATTATTTGCACAAAACTCCGCTCATGTCTGTCAGAGGACCTTTAGTTGACCTGATGGTTATCAGATGTTATTGAAATTGGAGTGCAAATCAACGTGTGCATCTTGCAACATGTTTGTGAGAGTATAGATTACACATCCTGTGAACTGGCATCAGTTTACATTGCAGTGAGTCTGTTGGAAAGCAAAGGAAGCTTATTAGAGTGTTAACTTGTCACTCAACTTTATGGACTTAACCTTGTTCATGTTTATTTAGAGGAAAAACTCTATAAAATAGGAAAATATAAATTCAGAGGTTGCTTTATTATATTATTTTGATTCTTCCAGACCTACAAAAGTTTTTGGTGACTGATTTTTACTGTCAGGGCTGTTTTAAAATGCAAGTTTTCAGGACAAGCTTTCCTGAACTGCTCAGTGTGGTGATACCACTCTCGACCAGTAGGTAGTGCACTATGTTCACTATTGCACCATTACAGCTGAAAAAAATTAGCCTTGAAAATCTCCCTGACTTGCAACTTCTGCCGCTGAAGGCCTGTTGTTAGCCGAGCTCCGAATAAAGTTTTCAGGGATGAAAAAAAAAACACAGGCTGCAGTTTGCAGGGTAGAGAGTGAAAATAATTTTCAAAAAGTTGCAGATGCAAACATCTTGCACCTGAAAATGTGACAGTAGCATTTTTAAGCTCACAGAGCAGCAAACTGAATCTTCAGCTTGAGGTAGAACAGGAAATGTCAGAGAAAAAATGAGAAGCAGCAGAGGGTAACGTGCCAAAAACAAACCACAGGGCACAGAATAAACTTTTCACCTCTCAAGGGAAGTGGGTATTTGTGAGTTTGGCCTCAGTAGTGATAAAAGCTATCATTTTTCGTAATCTTGTTCCACTAAAACTGCTTGAAGATGCTTTTTTTTGTCAGCTGTCTCTGTTGTTGACTAATGCGGTAGACTTAATCTTGGCAGCCTCGTCTATCCTGTCTAGCATTTGTCTGTTGCAGTTGTGCCCTATTTTCCCCTGTTTGTCAGCATTTTGGCCCAGTTTTGCTTGAATCTCCGGCTACAACCACTGATCTTGTTTAAAAATTGAGATGCACTAAACATGCCAATGGGCAGCAGCTCTAAGGACTAAGGACTTCTAAGGACTATAACATAATTTAAATCGCTTATTTTCTCTCTAATGTATTTGCCACCAATACATTGTGCAGTCAGAACCCTTAATTTTCTCTTTTATATTCAAATACTATCATTGTTTTAACAGATTTTAATAGAAATTCTTATTTTTTTCCTTCAAGCATTGCTCTACTTTTGTATTTCAGTCACAAATTCACCTTAAGCTGTAAAATAAGGAGGTAAAGTGTAAAATCCAGCACGTGTGACAAACATACTTGCATTAATTTCACGGTGAGTAAAAACAGGACTACATGTCCCTCTGTCAGCCTTCTCCTTCCTCTGCAGGTTACCATAGCAGCAGCGAGTGTGTGACAGTCATGTGAAAACGAAGCTGATTGGATTAAAATACTTTGTGTGATCAGAGGTCAGGAATATGGCACATGTACTAAACACACATCGCCCGATTTAAACACACACACACACACGCGCACGCACAACCGAGACAGGTAGAAAGGTCAGTGCCGTTTGCAACACTTATGGGTTTTCAAGAACAAAAACTAACATTGTGTGAGCCTGCCAGCTCATCTTTGCCCTATCTTGATTAAATTTCCTGTCAAAGACACATACAGAACCACAAGACCGTCCACCCACACTCCACTCTTTTGTAATCTTAAAGAAACAGGACATTAAAATGACGTGACCTCAACCTTCAACTTCAGCCACTTCGTGTCAAAGTCACAGGAAACAGTGAAGCATGAAATTCAGACACGGCGCGTTTCAGTCGTGTTTCTGCCACAATGACTTCGCCATATTAGCTTTTAACTTTCACTGAAACAAATACGCACTTGGTTAAAAATTCATTTTGTGTTTACCGAGTCTTTCACTTCCACTGAACCTCGCAGATTTGATCTCATTTAATGGACTGACTTTACTGAATGGGCTGCTTTGAGCCAGTGTTTAACAGAAAACACTCAAATGTAATCCCTAAACTGGCAGAAATTAGCTGAAAAGGATGTGCATATAGTACTTCAACAGTGACATACGATACAGTAAATTTAAAAACAGCAAAGGTTGAAAAACAGTTTGCAGCCTCATTTTGGTTAAGTAACCAACAGTAGCATAAATAAAACTGAGAGCCTCCAATCATGCTACTGTACTAATTTGCGCTAAATGCTAAACTCAGCATGCTAAGCAGATATATGTTTCTTAATGTTCTCCATTTTATTTTTCAGTTTCAGTAATGCAATGATACAATTGCAACTGAAGCTGAAGTCATAACTCTTGCAGTTGTTTGTTGTTGTTTACTCATAAACAAAAGTTGTGATCTAGGTAAAAATCTGACCTGATGGTGGCGGCAGAGGTTGCGTCAAGGCCTCAGCAAATTTATTCCAACTGACACTGGTTGTTGGGGGTAATCAATCCATTTTACAGGGTGTCCATAAAGTCTCTTTACAATTTTAAGAATTTGTTACAAAGGCAGTTGATAAGATATCTTAACCAGATTTGTTTTATTGTAATCAGTGTTTATTAAAGTCTGTAATCACACTGAAATTGTGTGTTTCAGGTATCCTGTTGGTGAAAGAGGTGCTGTTAAATGAAACCCTAACAAATGGCGACTCCTCAGATCGGTGGATTGGAAGTTCCCTGGCCACCACGTTCACCAGATTTCAGACTTTCTATGGGGCTGTGTTAAAGATATCGTGTATCGGACAAAGATACAGGACATTACTGATTGAAGCAAAAGATTTCTGATGCCATTGCCACCACTGATGAGGTTATGCTACAGCGAACATGGCAAGAAATCGGGTACCGCCTTGATGTGATTCGTGCAACTAATGGTGCTCATATAGAGGTGTATTCAGTGAGGTATAAAAAACTTTGACAACCACTGATTACAATAAAACAAATCTGACTTTATGAACACCCTGTATATGGGGGAAAATATCAAGAGAGGGTTCTTCCTCTGGGGACACTAAATATTTGCACTGAATTTTACTGTAGTTCATTGAATAGTTGCAATTGATATATTGCAGTCTGCACTCAAAGTAGTGAGCTGACTGAAGGACTGGCATCCCTTGGGCATTGCTACTTACATGGCTAAAAATAACACATCTCCTTGTCTTGAGAGGTTTTCTACACGTATGCAGTGGGTATGGTCAAACCAGTTACTGCACTGGTACTATTTTGACCCCAGTTGAGTCCGCTTTGAACTATTTAATGGTCATTTATTTCATAATTGAAGTAGGTACAAGAACTATCAAGACACCCTATGGTGAAAATCAAGTTTTTTATTTTGTTGACATGTCCATTTGGGTTTTTATATGTGCTAGATGACATATATTATGAGCAAAAGCATCAGTTCACGCCATAGCTGTGCATTTCTGCCTCGAAGCTGTAGCTTACAGATGACAGAAACATGGATTCAGACAGCTACGGTTTCATACGTAACAAATGTCAGCTTAGATTGTGGGTTT
Organism: Amphiprion ocellaris; assembly: GCF_022539595.1. Classification (NCBI taxonomy): domain Eukaryota; kingdom Metazoa; phylum Chordata; class Actinopteri; family Pomacentridae; genus Amphiprion; species Amphiprion ocellaris. The sequence goes on from NC_072777.1 coordinate 7,294,779, forward strand.
TCCATATCATTGTTCTGTTTAGGGTTGATTTCGGGTTTGAACATTCGTGGCTACATTACTCCAGTAATGTAATTTGCCATTAAGTAAGAGATAGAGTAGTTTTACAGTGTTTCAGCATATTCATAGGTGAGCTGGTGTGCTTGAGTTATAGCAGGTGGGTGGACACTTCATAGATGTGCATATTATAGAGGAATTAATGGTGTTAGGGAGGGGTTATTGTCATTTTAAAAATTCTAACTTATGCTAACTACCAAGAAAGAAACCTGAATTCCTCACATTGAACTGATTCCCAGCAGCAGTGAAGTGCGAATTAAAAACATGACAGCTGTCTGCCATGTTATTTATTCAGCAATCAACACATGCACATGCAATGTGTGATTTGTTTTTACTTTAGTTTGCTGCTTTCTGGCGTTTTGACAGGGTTTGTGTGGAAGCTTGAGATCAGTTTTTGCTGCCTTTGTGCAATTTTCTAACATATTTATCATATTCTACTGGTTATTATTCCATTTCATTTACCTCCCATATTGTATATATTGGCCTCCTTTGCAGATGTTGTCATTTTTAATACTGTTTTGCTATATATGTACATTTGAGTCTATTAATGTTGATTTTATTTCTTATTGCTTGTTGTTGTGCACCGTCCAGCGGAAGCTATTTATATTTTGGTCATGCCATGTACGATGACAATAAGGCCATTCTAATTCTAAGTTTAATGTGATAGCTGTTTTTTGCATTTCTTAAGGAGGATGCATTAATTTCCCGGCCGCCTAGAAGCTTCCCAGTGGGCTGCTTCACCTGTACGCCTTGCTAGAGTCTAGGCATTATCTCTTTCTTTGAACAAAATAGATGGTATCATGGGAGAACCAAGGACTTGATCCATTTTTAATCAAATGTTCTCCTATATAATCCTTCTTTTTTTTTTTTTTTTTTTAAAGCTTTTTGATGTTTGCAATAGTGTTTGAAGTCCTGGTCAGCTGGTGTGCTGGAGCTGTAGCAGGTGCCTGGAAAGCAATGGTGTAGGAAGGGAATATTTTAATGCAAATCGTCTAACTTTGATAAGTACAGATGGGTTTTTCTGGGTTTAATCATTACCTCAAGAGGAACGTTAAACGAAAGCTGAATTGGTGCTTGAATCTAATTTTTTATAGGCCAGTCAAATACAAAATATGTCATACAGTGAGAACAAAATGGAAATTCTGTCTTATGACGTGGCTGCTGGTTTCCTACTGAAAATCCGTAGTGTGGTGGGAAGATGCAGCTGATGTGAACCTGTGGATGCGTCCATCAGGTCTTCTGTAATGGCCACAATAAAAACGATGGCTTCCCACCTCATCCTAGCTGCTTCCCCAGTCTCTTCCCCTTCATCCTCTTCTCCTCAAACTCCCGTCTGATCCAATCAGAGCCGAGGGAAGCTGCGGAGACGGCAGCTGTACGGCAGAGGACAGGGTCATAAAGCGCAGAGGGCCGAAAGAGGAAGTCAAGGGACCTGGTGAGTTATTGCCCCACAAACGTACACACCGGGGCCTGGGAACCGGGAGCTTCTCACAGGGGGGGTTAGCATGGAGGGTTTTTGCACAGGCCTGGACCTGCTCTGCACTTCTTGTATGCTTTATCACCTCATCACAGGGAAATGATGACCCCTCATACCTTCCTGTCATACTGCATGTCTATTAAAAAAAAAAAACAACACACCTTCAACTCAGTAATAAAATCAATGTAGTAAATTATCCTCCATCCCACTGCTACATGTTTACCCACATCTCATGCTGAAAATTGCCCTTTAGGCATATAAAAAAAATACGCCAAGAACAAAAACAGGATATAGAGTGGGAAGAGAGAGATGTGAGAAAGTGAGAAAGAGGAGGAACAAACAATATTCACCAAAGTAAAACGTATGTCACGCGAGATGAGCCATGAGTCAATTCCAGGTCAAAAACACACCTCTGCAAAACTGAAATGTATGTCAAGAATTACTGTAAAAGTCTCAGATTAATTTCCCAATGTAATGCACTGTAGGGTAAATATTTATCACGACACCTTCGCTCTTTTCCCAGCTGTATTTTCATGTATCTCTCCGTTTCTCCTAACAGATAACACTGCTGCTGTATTAATAGTGTTGCATCTTGAACACATGCATGAGCTGCGGCTGTGAGAAAGTGAGGGCCGAAGTGTGAATTCCAGCCATGGCTGTCTTTTAACAGCTTGTGAATTTATGATACAATTAACCCTGGAAGATATGCCGAGCGCACTCACTTTACACTCTCTCTGGAACTTTCAACGTGTGAGTCAAAAGCACAAACATGCAGGGAAACATGGTGCGCACATATGTTACACATTGAGCATGAAGAAAAGCCCGAAACATTCCCAAAACATGCTCAACCAGGTTCGAGATGTTGCATAAAATCAGCAGCAGATGATGTCAGGCGGTGAGAATTTACTGGATTTTAAAAAACACAAATAGATGGAAAAACTTTGTTATTGAAGGAAATGAAAAAAGTGCAAATGAGTGATGAAACACAGGCCTGTTTACAGCTCTGTGAAAATACATTTTTCAGCAGAATAATTTTCTCAACTCATAAAAGGCACTAAATATATAGTGCCTTTGTATGTCATCATGATTTGGGCCTCCTAACAAACACTATTTAACATGTTTTTAGTGTGTGTACACTGTAAAAAATATTCCATAAAAAACTGAAAATCTGGCAGCAAGTGTGCAACAAAACATACAAAAAATCTTGAATACTGTCACGTTCAAAAACTGTAACGAATTGTGGGATTAACAGCAAATATCTCTAAAATAATGACATTTTTAGCTGATTGGAATAAAATTTAACTGTAATTTTATGGTCACTTTACACTGTAAAAGCATAAATGACTTTTGATGTGGACATTATTTACAGTTTTAGCTTGCTTATTTATGGCTCATTAACAAATTAATAATATTTTCTGTGATTTTTACATGATATTACGTGCAATTTAACAAACACTGCAAAACATTTTTTTAATTATTTATCATTTTCAACCCTTAATATCCATAATTTTCTTTCATATAACAGCAAACATTTGTAAAATCATGACTATTTTGCTGATTTAAATATATTTTTATGTATATATTTTAAAAAGTGTAATTTTACAGTAAACAGCAAAATATTTTAAAAATTGATTTATTTTTAGTCCTAGTCCTTTGTATATATTTTTTTTTCCAAATAAGAACAAATATCTTTAATTTGCCATTATTTTGGCTGGCAAAAATAGGGTAATTTTATCATCAAACAGAAAAGAATGAATAATCATTCATAAATAAATGTTTTGGTTTTTTTTAACAATTTACACGTAAATTAATACTTATTTTTGTGTGATTTTACTAGTTATTATTTGTAATTTAAAAAAACTGGACAAATATGTAGAATAACAATAAACTGTTAAAAAAAATCCCAGTTACATACTATTTAAAACCTTTATTTTTTACAATTTAATTCTTCTATTCTATGCCTAACATAATTTTAACGTTCCCCACTTTTTTGTCCATGACCCATGATATTTGTACCCTCTACTTGTATGTGTGTAATAGTTGTTTTATGCACTTTAATTCATACGCCGTCTTTTATTTGTGACTACTTCATCTATATTCTGTTTCTCACATTCTCCTTCCATTGGTTTGACCCAAATGCCCCTTTAGGCCTCAGGGATCAGGACCTGATGGAGGAGGCCTGAGAAGTACGTGCCAGTATCTCTGTGTGTTTATGCTTTGGCATTAGTGTTTGCACAAGTGTCTTTGCGTGTGCGTACATCTGCGTACCCTTGTATACTGCGTGTTAATGTATGGGATGACCTTAGGTGGGAGTTGCACGACTCAGTCTGGCCTCCCTGAGACCTTTCTCAAATCCAGATATCATCAGCAGCATAACAGATAGATTTGTTCTCATGAATTACTTGCAGCGGTTATGGTTTCACCTTCAGATTACCCACCGTGACTCCCTGTTTCTAAACCAGTACCACCAACTCTAAACTTTTAAATACACCTCCACTTTTAGTTAAAGTTTTTCTACACTATAAAACACACACAATAATGTGCGTTCCTTTGGTTTGTGCAGTGTTAAATATTCTTCCTTCTTCTTCAAAGACATAGTTCCTGGTTACATAAGAGTCATATGTTCACTTTGGGTTAATCTGACCCGGTGCAGCAGCACAGTCATGGTTTTTCCACAACAGATTACATTAATCATACTTACATTAGTGATTTGCTCCTCGACATACAAACTGGAGGAGAAATCCAGACTAGCACTAACCTCGACATTAACACTATAACTCAGAAAGCCAGTCTTTTGTTGAAACATGTTTTTTTTTGTAGTCAGACTGGTATCAGATCCACACAGTTGCTGCATGTTTCTCTGCATGCTCACATGTCTCATAATTTAGGCCTTTATTTTATTTTTATCTGCATATTTGCTTCCTCTGCTGCAGACAGTAAAACTATTCATCCCAGAAGCTGTTTTAGAAAACTTAGGAATGTTTGCTCACCACAAATGAGAATTCTGCATGCATGAGTGCATATGTGGTGTGTGTGTGTGTGTGTGTGTGTGTGTGTGTGTGTGTGTGTGTGTGTGTGTGTGTGTGTATTTAAATCCTATCAATGTTCCAAATCTGTTTACTACTCATTGCCCTAAAGCGTTACTTAAAGGCATTACAAACTATAGTGTTGCCTTGTGATGTTCTGTGTAGTTTAACTTCCTGCTTTGCACAAGTCAGAATCTAAACTGTTCATTGAGAAGTGAACTCAGCTGAATCCTGTTTCATGGTGACTCCAGGATAACTGAGAACAGTAATAATGCCAGTGTGTGAGGCTAATATGCCACTTAGGCCACATGCTGCAGCTCATCCGTGAGTTGTTTGTGACTAAAGGAGTCGGGAAGCAGGGTGGTGTTATATATGTGTGCGCGTGGGTGGGGAATATAAACCTTGCAGGACCCAGATGACACTGCCGGGGCAGTTATTTTCCCACAGTGCAGTATAAATAGCCCGCTAGTGTGGGGTGATGGTGGGCATGCTGGGGCGCTCAAGGGAGGATCCCATCCACACACAACAGCACATTCCTGTCCACCTGGCCCTGCCAGAGCCCAGGTCAGCTTACAGGATGTGTTCACATGCGCATACACACCTCCCTCCTCACACCTTTCCTTCATCACCTGTTTTCCTCACCTCCCTGCCAGCACCCCTCTCCTCCTCATCAGGGACCCTCCGACCGAGGTCTCTGCCCACATCACGCTTCGGTCACATCGTGCCTTCGCACTCGCTGACTCTCCACCTCTGACCACTGTGGAACGCCATGACGCACACGATCGCTCACACGCACTATCTTGATTTCTCACACAAACATACTCACAAAATCCTTGCTTTCCTTGAGGAAGCTGACGGCTGCCAAACGCTACATTAGTGTAACGTGTACTGTACTTGGTGTCCAACGCCACAGGGTACCAGCCTCTAATGAAAACTGGAGATAACTTTACTTTTGCATGTTGTCTGCAACATGACGCAGTTGGCTCTGCGATGTGCACTATAAAAAAAAATCTATGAAACAAAATCCGTGACGATCTGGCAGTAAGGGTGCCAGAAAAAATACGTTACAAACAGGTAAATACTGGAATGGTCAAAAACTGTGACAATAACAGTAAATGTCTGTATAATAATCTTTCTAATTTTTTTCTGTCTAGACACACAAAGTGATGTGATTCATGCCTTCTTTTCACCAACATTTTTACTGCACTTAAGGCTCCACAGCTTTTACAGCTTTTTACAGGAAAATAACCAAATTTAAGATTGAAGATTACTGTAGTTTATATAAAAAGTTCTGTCACAAATGGTGAAAAACTGGCAGAAAGGGTGCCAGAAAAAATACATTAAAAACAAGTAAATACTGCTACTGTTAAAAACTGTGTAAATAACTGCAAATGTCTGTAAAAAAAATAAAAATAATAATAATAATAAAAATGGTAAAATTGTTTAGTTTTATGATCACCCTAATACAAGAATGAATTACTGTTACTGTCAACGTGTAAATGAATTCCCTTTCCTATGATTTTACCAGCTATTGCCCCTATTAATAATAATAATAATAATAATAATAATAATAATAATAATAATAAATAAAGTACAATAAAATAATATAAAATACTATTAACTATTTTTCAGTCCTTAATATACATAATTCTTTCTTTCAAATAACATCAAATACCTGTTAAATAATATTTTTGCACATTGAAGTACAGTAAAAAAACCAACAAAAAACAACATCATTTTACAGTTAAACTGCACAAAAAGTAGAAATTTCTATTTTTAAAATTACAGATTCTTAAGATGAAAATTTAGATTTTTTTTCTCTGTGATTTTACAAGTTTTTTTTTTTTAACAAAATAGAGAAAATCTGTAAAATAACGGCACATTTCTTTTTTTTATATTGCAGTGGTATATTTTTTAAAGCTCATTTTGTACAGTGTGGTATTATTTAGTGATTCAACAGCTTGACAATTAATCAAGCAATTACAAACTCAGATGCCAATCTCAGCGTTATTTTAGTGGACTATATAGTCAAAGTGAACCAGTTTTGAGTGATTACAAGCAAAGATAACACTGTGAGATTTTTGTTTATGGCTATTCACGGTGCCTATATCAATATTTTACAATAAAACTGAGGCCAGTAAAAAATTTGCGCAGGTATGTTTACTTTCTTTGGAGATTATCCCGTGTCTAAGCAAGTAAATGATTACACTGATTTAGTGCTGATCTGTGAGCTTTTTGAACTTATTATCAGCCCCAATGTTGACATTTGGTTCATATAACCTCAAGTTCACACAGACTTGACTACCAAATACCAGACGATTAATAGTAGCTGTACTATAGTTGTACAAGCAGTAGTAGTAATACTAAAAGTACAAGCAGTAGTAGTATAAAATAGCTGTTAGAGTCGTAGAAGTAGTATCAGCATTTGTAATAGTATTACAAGTTGTAGTAGCAGTGCCAGTATCAGCAGCAGTAGTTAGTGTATTTAGTGCATTACTATTACTACCACCAATACTACCAATAGTAGTTATGAAGCCTAACTCATGTATATCCAGATTACCATCTATGTTCTTCCTCCAAACCCATTTTATGATTGGGATTACAGGCAGTTCTTTAGGACTGCTCTCAAATAATTGAAATGTTACTAAACAAGGCTATACTTATCAAATTAAATAGCTCTGGTCTCCAGTATATTGGTGAATTTGGTTCTTTGTACTCAATTTATTAGCATGATTTCTTTTTAATATGTTGTGTACAGACTTAATTACTTCTCTGTCTACTTTTCTTACTCCATGTAGGTTTCCCAGAGACTATGGGTTGAGGAGGAATTGGAAGTTTGTCGGCTTAGACCTGGTGTCATTCCATCAGTGTTAAACTTCCCGGCTCATCTTGGAAGAGTATGTGCCAGAAAGACCATGACCAAGCAGCCTTGAGATCTTAGGCAGCGTCTCCCTGAGGTGGGTGTCAACGGTGTTCACAGTCAGGTCTGTGGTAATCCTGTCAAAAAACAAAACAGAAAAAAATCTAGATTATAAATCAACATGTAACCAAAGCACTCTGTGTATAACGCCATAGTATAGGATGTAGTTCAGAAAATGTCAAAGTATAGTATGCTTTACTCAAGAATAACATAGTATGGCCTGTAGTTCATAGTACAGCATGTTGGCAAGGAAAAAAAAAAACATAGATTATTATGTGGTTCAAAAAGCGCAAAATGATAGGATGTTGCCTAAAATTGTCATGTATGATATGTGGTTCAAAAAATGTCATAATTTAGTATATTGTCAAAATAGTATGTAATTCAAGAAAACATCAGAGTATATGTCATCTAAAAAATGCCATAGAATAATAATTTCATTGCACAAGTAAAAGTATAGAAATTTTTAAAAACTGTTTGAATTCTTATGTTGCTAAAAAAAAACCCAAAAAAACTAAAACAGTCACAATAATATGTCAGTTAAAAAAGCCTATAGTATAGCGTGTCGCCCAACAAACATCATAGTATAGCATGTCACTCTAAAAACATCACAGTATAGCCTTTAGTCCACAGCTGTCAGTAGGTGAGGAGCAAAACAGAAACAGTCCAAACGCTGGTTTCCAGAGGGTTAGTTGAGAATTTATTTGAAAGAGTAAGTTTACAACAACACAACATGTGAGGGGGTTAAAAACAAATGGGTGTTAGTAAAATAAAAATAAATTAACAGAACTAAAAGTGAACTTCATGTTGACATTGATGGGCATTCCAACCAGGAACAGAGTAAAAGATAATCAATAGGGGAAAAAACCTCTTTCTGTTCACCTCTTAAAACCCCAAAACACACCGCATGGGTTCCCTGTTTTCCTTTGTGAACAATTCAAAGGTCCCTCTCTATCTCCCCACACATCCACCAACCACTGGAACACATCTCCAAAGTTCTGTGGGGCCAGCTCAGCTTCCCCTCAGAAGAAGTGCGTCCACCTGCCAGATGAAGGAGCCTTTTGAGAGGCAGCTGGCATCGTGATTGGACTGTACGTTGGTCTGTTCCAATCCAGCTTCAGCTCCAGAGACGGCAAGCGGGACGAGTCAACGGAGGCCGGATGGACGAAGGCATGCAGCTGAGTACAATCCAGAAAACAACAGAGGAGGAATGCAGCGACCCAGGGCCAGAACAAAGAGTAGTATAGTATGTCTCTTAGAAAACATCATAGTATAGCCTTTGGGATGAAAAAACACCATCATATACATCGTAGATTGTACAAATAACAAGTCAAAGGAAAGAGACATACATTGTAGAATTGTAGTAATTGTGGGCTGACGGATTTACTGATTATCAGTATTTGATTTTGTACTGATTTACAGTAATAAATACATTTAAAAATGGCGCTACTTTGGCTCTGAACCTTTATCTACCTGTGGTCGCTCTGTGTTCTGGAGTAATTTGATTGGCTATATGTCACAAATAAAACTCCTTTAACTTAACATCAGTAAACAAAACAAAAATGCATCAACAAAGTTTTCTGTTTGAGTTTGTGTTCTTTTAAGTTTAACTCTAAGATTTTAAATAATTTCATTTACTGCAAAAGGATAAGCTGCTCCAAATGTCTCACTAATAATCATTATCAGCCTTAAAAACCCACAAAACACCCCTCTATACTTGACCACAATTAGTACAGTCCGGTTCCCCCTTCTATAAATCTGCTTGGAATCGTCCACTTCCTGTTTGTCAAAGTGGCCTTCTACCTGGACAGGTTTTGTTGGAGCTCATGCAGCAAACATTTTGGGTAACTGCACTTTAATATGGATGGATGACACTGAATTAGAGTCTGTTTTAATGAGACTGAGTTAAGATGTGTAGCTCTGTCATTAAATAGTAAAGTATGTTTCAGAATTCACAGAGAGAAGTCTGAAATGTTTGTTAGGTTGGCGTCCCACATGTTGTTTGGCTCAGCTAAAGCTAACTCTGTCTGACTTCTGGATCTCTTGAGTTGCTTGTTGTTAAAATGTCTTGCTAGAGGTGCTGAAGCTCAGAAAGTCTGAGATGTTTGTTCAAAATAAGCTCATACTCAAGTCTTATCTGAACTGTCCTCTTTTGTTTGAACTTTCCCTAAACTTAGGAGTTAATGACAGAGCAGCACATCCAGACTCAGTCTCATTTATGTAGAGATTAAACTTCAGTGTCATTCATTGATGTTAAAGTGCAGTTTTTCAAATGTTTGTTGCACATGCTCCCGACCAAAGCAGTACAGGTGGAAAATGCTGTGAAGAGAAAGCTCCAGAGGATGAATATCACACATTTACGTTGGAAATAAATGTCCTTTAATTAGACATTGTCATGCAAAAGTTGGATTTCCCTTTAATGATGTTAAAATTTTTGTTGAGTGCTTTGTTGATGTTGGTTTCTAAATGTTTTTTGACACTCGGCCCCAAAGATTAATACCTTCTACGGTTTACCAGCTGCAACAATCTATATCCCTAACAGTATAGTACGGCCAAAACGCAGAAGAAAAAAACCCCAACTTTATTCTAAAAATTTTTTGGCTACTTTGGATTAATATTAAATTATGAACATATGTTAAATTTAATATTCATTTTTGTGGATACATTACAACTGTCAGGACCTAACTCTCCAACCCTAACCCTACCCCTAGACTTTCTATTGGATTGATACACCTTTACTGACAGACAACATGCGGGTTCATATAGCGCTGCGGGTTAAACCACTGACGTATGTATTAGGTCCCCAACGCTGAGGCCCTGGTTCGATTCCCACTCGCAACCCCGTGCCATAGGAAGTGCTCTCATTCTTATTTCTACCCCCTTGTCTGGCTGTCTCTCACTACACCTATTCATGAAATAACTGAAAAAAACTACAACACTTATTTACAAAGTTACATGTTTAGTTATTAAATAAACTTCTTGATTTTCTTACTTCTTTTTTTGTCCAACTTTATAAATGTTTTTTTTGTCTTAACTTTTCCCCCTTTCATTTAATGGCATTTTGTTAGATACTTTATTTCTTTCATCTTCTTCTTCTTCTTTCAAGATTTTTACCCCAACCTTAACAATGTTACAAACCCTTACATTACAATAAAAATACTTCTGTTGTAAAAATCACAACTTTGTCAATTTTTCTATTTATCCATTCCACTTATTTGTTTAGCACCTTTGACACAGGTGACAAAACTAAACAAGCACATAGAAAAAAACCATGCTAAAACTATGATGAAAACTCCCACACATACAAAAACCAAATATTTAACATGTTCATTAAATCTTTTGTGCCCAGGGGATGGAGAAAATTTCTTGAAACCTTCTTGGCCTCACATGGTCAATCATTTTCAATATTAACTTAATTTTCAGTCGAATAAAACTGGGAACTGCAGAGCAACACAAAAACCAACTATATCTCCTGTTTTCTCCTTTAATGACTACTCTTCTTGTGCTTTCAGACCAAAGAACTACTAACTCTTCACAACCTGCTCAAACTCTTGGTACAGGACCTCACCACACGGGTCAAGAAGGTTTCTGTCTCATTTCTACTCTGAAGATCACCTTCTCCTACTCAAACTGCTGACAAATGTTTCTACTGCTCTAAAATCTGTGTAACCCATATGAAAACGCAGTGTTGGGTTTACTTAGCATATTTGAATTTTTAGTTTCTGTAACTTTAATTTAAATATCGGAATTTATTAATATAGCTGTAATAGGATGATTGTAGTCACTTTAAGCAGCCGCTAGGTGGCTCTGTGCGCTCAGTGTAGAGAATCTAGTAGACGTGCGCATTGCATGCTGGGATATAGACACCCCAGCTAAGCCAGATTCTAAAGCTGCTACAGTACATTCATCACAGTTATTGATATTTTATTTAAGAAAAACCGCTTTAATTTTAAAGTTAAGAGTGTGTACATGTTTTGAGGTGTCCCGAAAGAGTCCCACACCGCTGCGACGGCAGGATTTGTTTTCTTTTGTTTTTCTCCACCGAGGACTCCGATTGGTTTTTTCTTGATGCTGGATCTACAGTCAGTGGACAGCAGTGATTCCAACCAGGGTTAAAGAGGATCCAGAATTCTCCATCTTCATCATCTTCATGAAGATTCATGTTGGCAGATAAGATTTAAACGGCGCGCAGTAACCATACAAACACACACACACTACCCGGGTAGAACACAATATACACACACACACACACACACACTGAATGAACTGGGACAGACATGGATTTAAACTGAACGCTTTGGACCGGACTTTGATAGACTTTGATATCACACAGCGTCAGGCTGTGAAAGGACACTTTATTTTGTTTTATTTCTTTTTATATTGGGATTTTAAAAGTGAATTTGTGCCACTTCATGTCAATTTTTGAAATAAATATGTTTTTGTTTACCTTTTTACATTAACCATCCCTTGCTCCTTGAGTCGAACCAGACTACAGTAGTCGAGTAAAGGTTGTTCTTACTGGGTTACATCTGCTCTCCAGAACTTCCTACAAATAATCTCTAAGTCTCTTCTGCTGCAGGTTGCTTTGTAGAACTGTTCCAGAAAACCTCACTAAACCACATGGAGGGGCCTCAAGATAGAAACTCCAAATGAAACTCCTCCAAATGAAACCATACAAAAACCAAACTAACACAACCCAAACGCTAAAGTCTCCTGCAGCCTACCAAAGAAGCTCTGACAACAGACAATCAGGACAGGAACTCTTACCTTCTGGACAACCAACGCTGGTTCACAAACAAGAATACAGAATGTGTCTAAGCAAAAACCTCTAAAGACTCACTACTGCCAAGATAAAGACACAACTCAGCTGCACCAAATCCACTAATCACTGCACACATTAGCACCATGTGCTAACTGTGGCTAAAGAACCACATTTACCAAGACAACTATCCAGTACAAATCCCTAAAACACACCAAGAAACACACTAAAGATGATTGTACTGCTGGAAGCTGCAAGCCAACGCCTAAAGAACAAACTAAAGCAACAGAGCCAAACCCCGTTCACTGATGAAAAGAAACAGAGGAAATGTATGTCTGCAGCTAAATAAAGCAGGAGTACACTCCGCTGCTCAGGTGTTCCTGATAACACCAAGCAGCCACCTGGACAGCCAATAGGAACACAGCTTACTGTAAGTCCAGAGGGCTGGCTTAGTGAAGGACATTTAGTTTAAATTTGAAGCATAAAGTTAACATCGAAAGTTGAAAACCACCTTCTGATACCTGAAGTCTCTGAGTTTTCACACAAAGAACACCTGAACATGTCAAACTGTTTCCATAGTAGAACCCTCATTGTAAATACATCATAGTATGGTGTGTTGCTGAAAAAACATTAGGACCCGGCTGTCAGGGGACAAACATGTAAGAAACATGAGAACAGAGAGAACCCAACCAGTAGGTCACAGTTTATCATCCCCCAGTCATCTCCTGAAGTCCACATGGTGAGAGACATCAGTATCTGGTTGTTAATTTACCAGAGGATGCTTATAATCATGCTGATGTGGTCTGTACTCTACAGTATTATAGTGACTCAATAAATGCCTAAGTTGTTTTTTTTAAAAATGCTTTTTAGTTTTTAACGAACATTTAATAGCCTATATATAATCAATAAATGACCTTCGCCCATCTTAAGAAAAATTCACTCAGAACTCTGCTAAGTTAACAGTACTAAATAAATCAATGAATACATGCATACACACATAAATAAGTTAACACATTAACTGTATTAAGATAAGATTTAGTTTTTTTTTTTTTTTTTAAAGTTATGTTTTTGCAGAATCCAGTATTGCTCACTGGTTGGTCATTACATTTTATTAGTTTGATTTCACTGTTTAAAATGATGCCACCTCTTTTCAGACAGAACCTGTGATAATAAAACAATACAAAATTTTTAGGTCCGTGTTAATAAAGCACTTAAAGCTTTCAGTATGGCTAAATGCTTTTTTCAAAATTAAATATATCACTCCTTAGGTGGTAGTGGCCCCAAGTTCAGTAAAGTTGGAAAGATATTCACAGATTCGGGCTTCCAGCATCAATAACTCGTTAGATTTAGGTTGTCAAAACATAAACGGTGCCTCTTTCCCATTGTTGCAAGGCAGACAATGTGCTACAAGCCCAGTTTTATCAAAAGTAGCTGTCTTTCAAGCTACAGGAATAACATTGGTGTCTATGGAGTGAACAGGGTCCGTCTGCAATTTGCAAAACCACTGCAACAGTAAAGAGAGACAAATATTCAATAACTTCACTCTTATACATTGTAGTGTCACTAAAATCACTGCAGCCTTCAACTGGCTCCTGTTGACAAAGTGTTTTAACAGAAATGTAAATGCTGTAATTTGATTCTTTTAATGAACCATGTAACTTGAATGGATGTGATGCTGGTGTGACCACAGTGCACACGTCTGATGTTGCTCACAGTGGTCCAAGGGACGCTCAGGGAGTTTGTGTGTTTGCTCAGACTCAGGAAAAATTAGACGGAACACTGACCCCAACCCACTTAATTTAATTCATTATATGCACAAGACAAATGTGAAGCACTCAGCAGGCTGTTTCTTTTACAGCCATCACAATGGGTCACCATGAAAACAACAGGTGATAATCAACCCTAAATATACCCCCTTTAGCTTCCCGTCCACCAGATCTGCTTACAGAGTAAAAATGACATTAGACAGACAATGCTTCCGTCACAACATGTGCAAGAGCCTCAACGAGGGCACGGGGGGCATCAAAACTTCACACCTACAGCATAAAGCCTGCATAAAAACACCCGTTACTCAACGCTCATGTTAACTAAAACTGATCTTGGTTAGGGCTGCATAGCTGCACTAAAGGTTAACAGTGTTGTTTTCAAAATGCTGAGTGTAATTAGATGTATAAAATACCTCCAGAGCACAAGCGCTAATGAACAAGAGCCACCTTACCTATGTACAACTGTTGATGCTCGCAAATCAGCTGCCACAGCCAGGTAATGAAAAGTGTCTCAGCCCTCTGCTGTTTCTAATTATAGAAAGGCATCATATACACACTTCATACTGACATCTGAAAAACCGTAAAGGCAGGGCGATGTTCTTCTTGAATAACAGCCACTGATTTGGTTTCCCATGGCTGGCACGCTAAGGGGAAGATTTTATGGCAGTGCACAAGAACACACACACACTCCTCCTAATGCAATCAGTCATTATTATCTGCCCCCATGTTGTGCACCATAAGTCTACTGGCTGACAGCTGTAGTCACCCTGACTGATGGGCTCCAAATCAGTGTGAAGAGCCCCAACATTGATGAAAGCGTTTCTCTCACCAGCATGGCACCAGCTGATGGCTCCAATCCAGGCCCAGTTTTATTACTACTCTGCGGTATACCTGAAACACCAGAAGAAGAAAAAAAAACACACTAATACTCATGGAGTTGATCCAAAACGAGCTGCACCGAAGCCAAAGACACACCCGTTTGTTTTTCTTTTGTGCCAACAGTCTTGTTGTTTCTAAACAATAAAACGGATTTTTACTGTGGTTTATAAATGTATTCAGCACTAACAAACTGTAATTATCTGATCTGCTTTCTAAACATGATAAAGCTCAAACAGAAGATAAGATTTTTTTTTGGCTAATTTAATGCAAAGTTGGCTCAAAGAGACTTAAAGCATCGGTGGTGTTGACCTTTCCCACTGCTTGGTTTTCTAATGATCCATTTTTTTTGTCAGATTTCTGTGCTGGTAGTCTTTCATCAGCGCAAAGTCAAGGAGGAACTAATCAGTGTTTTCTGCTTGCGAGGCAGAGCCACACCCTTTCTCACCCCATCTTTTTTCCCCAAACTACACAAGTCCACATCTGGAGTGACATCATTAGGAAAACAGTGCTGCAGACAAAGTGAACCTCTGATCTGATTTATATAACATTACTATTGGCTCACAGGACGACTGGCTACACCGCGAAATAGGATATTTAGCAAAGTGTGTAAGAGAAGAAGTCGTGAATTGAAAATATAGGCCTCAGAACTAAAATTTACAAGTGACACATCGGTTAATGGATAGCAGGAGAGCAAACAAACAAACTAACATGAGAAAACGTTTACCAATAACAACGACATCTGACCAAATGCCTGAGCAGCGTCTGTTGTCGTGCCAGCACCTGACATCCAATCACACATGGAGAGCAAGAGCTTGACATTGGCCACAGCAACAAAAGCATTGTCAGTACAGACCCCTGAGGAGATCAGTTTGCTCTCCTCTGGTTCCAGGCCTTTCAGCAGGGTTGAATAGAGGACAAAGGGCCACTCACAGCAGCAGGAGGCTCTGCAATGTTTCTCTAATGGGGTGTAAAGACAAACAAATCACTGGGATGAGACTTGGTCTTGTTATTGTGATGAGCCTGCGATTTACACCTGGATCCCTCAGCCTGATAAGGGATAATTAGTTTGGGATTTAATGATTTATAAAGGTGGCGTGAGTGTGGGGAAGTGAGTAAAGGCTGGTGTGGTGAAGTGTGGTGGTCCTCTGGTGCTTGAGTGTTACTGCTCTGCAGAAAAATAAAGCAATAATGTGAGTTTTCAAAGGATTAAGCTTTTCTCAAATGTTTTTCTTCTAGGAAGTAACAAGGGCATATTTCACTTTTGCAAACTTTAAAATAAATGAAAATGAACCTGCATGATAACTAGGATGAACTATGATTTGTTATGCAACTGATAAATTAATGAAATGTTCCATCTGTAATGCTAATAAAATGCTTCAAAACATCTGGAAAAATACAAAAGTCCTTTTGAAAGTTACGGTAATGTTTTTCTTTTGAATTTTTTTATTCCACAATTCCTTAATTAGTCATATTTTTTCATACTGAAAATATGTTATTAAATCATTCATTTTCTGTTAATGCATGGTTGTTTTACATCAGACTTTTAGGTAATACAAGCCATTTTTGCACATTTGATATTAATTGCATTACATATAACCAATAGTTTATTGCCTAAATGCAAGTTTTTAATATGTGTTAGTAGAGCACAGTCATAGGTATTTGCACAGGGGCTGAATCGATTTTAAGTCAAAATCTAAATTTAAAACAATGCAATTAGCAACATGCAAATGCTATAGTTTAGGATAAACGTTATGCAACAAGTCTGACACAGGATTTAAACTTTTGCATCAAAGGCTTTGCGCATTCATGCCGTCTTTGTGTGACAGTCACACTTTTAACGGTATCTCATGTGCTGATGCTCCATCATTTTTTAAAAATACATCATGCAGTGAATACTGAACTGAAGCAGGACTGTAAGATTGCATCAAATTATATTATCTATCACATCTAACCATCTTGTATTATCTATCACATCACTGAGCTGTTTTCCACATGTCGCTCACCCTAATTTGCACTTTAAAGAGTGATGACTAACCTGCAACAGTCTGCAACAACACAGACTGAAAAGCTGCTGGAACAGAAATTCACCTAAACAACTGGCCTCTTAGCCTGTCAGGGATCTTTTCCTTAACTTCATGACTCACCATACTACCAACATGATGTTATCTGAGGGCTCACAAGGAAAAAAAATGAACAAATTAGACATACAGATTTAAAAGTGGTTTTGGAGAATGCCAAAAGTCATCGTTTACCCACATTTTAATCTAGAGTCATTCTTGTGTGATGACCACTTTTTTGATGGTATCTCATGCGGCAGTGCTTCGTCACGTGTTGAAAATTCATGATAAAAACAGACATTTGAGATAAATTACATTCCAATTACTCTCCAAATCATTACTATGACTTTATTCTACCACTGCTATGGCTTTAAAGTCAAAAAGTCTCTGCCCAAATTACCTGAAAAGGGCTTCTGTACACTTTTATCACACTTTTGATGGTGTCACATGTGAAAAGCCTCCATCACATGTTGAAAATTGCTTACAAAATAGACATTTGTGATAAATTTTACTGCAAATGCACTCATAATGCACCTGAGAAATTAGTCACTAACCATTACCCAAATAGTAACTAACCTGATAGACTCTGCATCAACACTGATTAAAGAGCTCATAGAAGAGAAACTCACCTTGATGTGGCCTTTCTGGGATATTAATTTTTTTATTTAATGGCACACCATTTTAAAATGATGATATATGAGTGTTAAATAGGACATGTTTAGTCATTTAGACATTCAGATTCACAGGTGTTTTTTGTAGAGCAGCAGCAGTCATTGTTTACCACCTATTTAAAACTACCACTACTGTGTGTTTAAAGTCGACATTTGTCTGCCAGAGTTACCTGAAAAGTGCAGCTGTAACGTGGAGGACCTGAACCCTGGCACACATCGTGGCTTTCACTGCTACGGTAACGAGAAAAAAAGTCGACTAAGAAGTGGGTGTTAAGAGCCATACCGGGAAAAAACGTGCAGAAAAAAAAAAAAAAACATTGAACGGGTTAATTGCAGAATTACCATACTTTTAATCATCCGTCTCGTGTCTAATGGAATAGCTACATTCCTGTTTTAATAATCAAGCTATCTTTTTACAACTGATTTGGTTCTATGAGAAGTTACAGTGGTTTTGATGTCTTAGAACGATTGTAAAATATTTTGTGTATTAAAGTTTTGAGGGTCGATACTGATGCAGCATATTTTGATCAACAGAGACTGATAGCTGATATTTTGAACCGATAAAATCAATGTAATGTTTTGACAGAATGTGATAGCAGAGAACCTGTCATTCATAACTAGGCTTCTTCATTAATAAGTGTGACTATAACAGATTATGTAAAATAAGAATAGGAGTGATTAAAATAGAATGTGCTGTTCTGTTTATGTGAGATCGACTGAGATTGATCAGTTTGTCTCCCGCAGTTCTGTCGGCTGTCCTTCTCTGTTTTCTTACATTTTTTCTATTCTATCACTTTTATTGCCTACTAAGATCCAGATCTTAAAGCCTTATTTATTATTGGCTTGTGTTTCTTGTTCAGTTTTTGCAGTTTCTGCTTTAGAGACATTTCTGGGACAACAAAGCAACTACTGACAGAGAGGTGGCTGCATCAGACCTGAAATAGCACATTTAATTTATCAGTGAAAATACTGATACAGATAAAATGAAAAATGCAACAAAAAATATCAGCCACGATAATAAGCCAGGCCAATAATCAGTCTATCCCTATTAATAAATAGCTATAGTCAGAAGGTTCCAAGCAGTAAGATTTTAATAAACGGCTTGTTCTGCCAATAAGTGTAGGGTCACTAATGACATATGCTTTTAAATGTTAATTGTTGCTTCCCTTTTAGTTTTGACAGTTCCATGGTCTTAGTCAGCACTTACTTGCCTTGCTGGGACACTTCAATGGAACTTAAATTCTTCTTTAATTTTCACTGGCATCAAAGGTCCACTGCTCTGTTTCAGTATCACTTCCTTATTTTTTGACACATCCACATAAAACGGAAGGGGCTTTTCTTTCTGGTTAGGCCTCATCCAGGTATGGATTCAGAGTGATTCAAAAGCTACACACATTTTGACTTAGACATATTATTTTCGGCATTTTTGCTTTCTGCATCTGTGAATCCATGTGAAAAATTTTAGAAATCTTCTGTCCACCCATGTCTGCGAGCAGCCCAAAGTTTAAGACTGTATGAACTGTCCACACAGAAAGCACGCTGACTGCAGATGTACCAGAAAAGTAAACTGGACATTGGTCTTCCTGTGCCGTATCCATTCCATGATGTTTGTACTATATTCCAGCTACTTAGTTATATTCTTGTTAGGTGACTGCCCGCACAGTTTTCTCTTTACATTCTGTCCAAACACAATAATCTAGGCAGCTCTTTTTGCTTTCAGGTCATCTTCATGTTTGCACACATAGAAGCACATGGAAGTCTGGTTCTGTGAGTTTGCAGCTGTCCAGTTGAAACCATGAATTGATCATTAGTAAATAAAATAAATAGGTTTTGATGTTGTATTCATCAGCAAGTTTTTTTTTTTTCCAGTTGTGAACAATCCACAAACTAGTCATTAAATTTCAATCAGTATAGTTGTGATAGATGGAGCCTTAAAGGTTTCTTGCTGCTTGCAGCTTCTCTAAATGTGAAAGCATGAGTGCGATGTCAGACTGAATGAGGAGGTGAAATGAAGTTGCAGTTCAGCATGATTATCAAGGCGTGGGCGAGAGAGCATCATTTTGAAAAATGTGAAAATGCGATCGCAGTGGGTACTGAGGTACTGGATGTTAAAGGCAGATGAATGGATGTCTGTGTGACAGCTGAATTATCGAGGGTAATGGTGTAATTCTAAAGCGGGTCCTGGTGGTGTTGTTTAGTGACCACTGACTGGATGATCTGGAGAGGAAGTTGACCTTTCATTATTCTGTCTTGAAATTGCTTTGTTCCCTGTAATGTCAGCTATCTCAGTGGAGCCGCCGAAAACCCGTAGAGGTCTGTGGTTTTACTGAAGTGATAAAAGTGAAGTCAGGCAGAGCTGAAGAGAAGTTGGAGTTCAGTCAGAACTTTCTCAGATTAAAAAAAAAATCTAAATATCCTCTGATGCTCCTTAGAGTGTGCTTTGCAGCATCTCACTGTATAGACATATGTATGGGTCAAAATTAACTGTATTGGTCAGACATCAACTGGTTCAGTTTGTTGGTTTGCAGGAATCTTTAAAAACATTACAGATATGAACTAAATTTGGTGGAAAATTACTCAAAAGAAAGCTCATGTACAAATTTTTGCATCAAGTGCAGATATGTCCTTATTCACACTGCATGCACAATGTAAACAAAATCATACTATTTTTTAACCTAAAATTAAATCAACAGAACTGCTTTCAGTTTCACTTTGTGCAATTTTTTAAAAGTTATTTTTTGGGCCTTTATTTAGAGGACGGTGGAGAGAAAGACAAATAATGTAGGGACAAGAGTGGGGGAAAGACATGCAGAAAATGACCGTGTGTTGGTCTTGAATCCATGGCTGGTGTGTAGGGGACTGTAGCCCCTGTTTATGGGTCGCCAGCACCCCAGTGAGGTAACTTTACCAATGTGTTTGAGACTTTTAACAAGCGAAAGTTTACGACAATGAACTCTGTGCTCATGCAAATGAGTAGCAACAAGGCAAAGCCCTGTATCTTGAAACACATTGCTGTGCTAACATCATTCACTTCTCAGCTGCTTACATAGACAATGAATGGGAAGCAAGGAGTGACTGATCCAGTGGATTCTTACCATTACTCTTCGCCTTCTATTCCCTAGAAGCTTGCCAGTCTTCTGTCTGTTATATTTTACTGTTATTCTCTGGACTGAAAGCCCTTGATTCAATATGCAGCAGAGTTGTCTATGAGCAAAACTTACTCTTTGATTTTGTAGTCAATCATGTCCATTTAATTCCTGGAATGATGGGGAATTAATATTTGACTTATTGAGCAGCCCTACCCCAATCAGCAGCTTTCATTTGATTAAATGTTGTTCCATTTTTGAACACAGTATCTCATTCTCTAATTATAATTGTGCATTAAGTCCTAAAATGATTACTTGATCAATTAATCAACTGAAATAAAATGTTTTGGTACTTGAATAATCTGTCAAATCATGTATTTGTCAAGCAAACCATTCATTCCCTGGTTCTCACTCTGAAAATGGGATGCTGCTGCTTTTTTGGATATCTTTCTGTTTTGGAATGTTGTTCGCACAAAATAAGAAATTGTTTTTGGAGACTTTTAGATTTATTTTTATATTCATAGATGTTTTCACCCCAAGTTGCTCAAGGGAAGAATGGTGTAACTTTAAAGAAGAGGAAAGATGTCAGGGGTCATGTTGTCGAGCATTTTAACCTTTAAGTAAAAATATAATCACACTTCAAAACAAAAGGTCACAATCCTAGCTTCACTTTCTTCACTTTCGAGTACAACAAAAATGGCAGCCAAGAGGCCAAAAGCAAGGAGTGGAACATAGAACAAAAGGAAAAGAGAAACATAAATCCATGAGGAACTTAAATTGACACTCACTTTTTGTCTGACTTCATCCTTTCAACAACATAAGAGAGCTATGTACTAACCAAACACCTTACAGGATCACTCTATTGTGGGCATGATGTGGTCCTAGAAGTGTTGCTCCTCAGGGTTTGTACACACCCAGCTCGAGGGTCATCGATCTAGACAATAAGGAGTTACTGCAACTGAGTCTGCAGCACTATGGACCAAAACAACAGACAATCTAAGCATTTTCATATCAGGCTTACATGCAAATATAAATTAATACAACAACAGACAAAAATATTAATTGAATATTCATATGTAAGTGCCAGTCTCAAAATTATTAGCATCTTATAATATATAAAATCAAAGATTATACGTGCAATTTATTGTTTTGTAATGAAGAGTGTGCATTATTTTTACATTATTAGCTATATAAAAGCATCTTAAATTTGTATTTTCTTTAAGCACAATTTAAACTATTTTCTGCAAACATAAAACTAACCGCTTGCATGGTAAATATATGCCATTGAAATGTTTAGACAAATAATTTATGCATATATTATAAGCTAAGTTTAGTTGTGGCACTGCCCAATAAACTTTGACTGAAACTGCTCAGCAATTACAGTGCGTATAGAAGGTATACAGCCCCCTTCGAAGTTTATAACTTTTATTGCCTTTCAATAATAAATCATCGTTGATATAATTGACTTTTTGGACAAGAATTCACAAAAAGCAAATCTTCAATTTAGGTTGGATTTTTTTGTGCGCAGCGCAGATTTTCTGTGCGCGGAGACCGTGTCAGCAGTGCGCAGCTTAGAGGGAAAAGTGGTCACATCTGTAGAACTACATTGAAACTGTCGGAGGTCTCCAGCTTTCTGTGTGGTCTCCATGGAAACCAGACTCCAACCAGCTGAGCAGATCAGCCAATGACAGACGGGGGGCTGCGCAGTCGTATTTCCATGCGGCCTGTAGAAGAAGAGCCTCTCTCTACTCTCAGCTTCAGTCGTTACTACAGTGACAGAGAAAGATGCCAGAACCAGCAAAGTCCGCCCCGAAGAAGGGCTCCAAGAAAGCGGTGACGAAGAGCGCCGGAAAGGGCGGCAAGAAGAGGAAGAGGAGCAGGAAAGAGAGCTACGCTATCTACGTGTACAAGGTGCTGAAGCAGGTCCATCCCGACACCGGCATCTCGTCCAAGGCCATGGGCATCATGAACTCGTTCGTCAGCGACATCTTCGAGCGGATCGCTGGCGAGGCCTCCCGCCTGGCTCACTACAACAAGCGCTCCACCATCACCTCCAGGGAGATCCAGACTGCCGTCAGACTGCTGCTGCCCGGTGAGCTGGCCAAGCACGCCGTGTCTGAGGGAACCAAGGCCGTCACTAAGTACACCAGCTCCAAGTAAACACCTTCATCATCCACAACACACAACGGCTCTTTTAAGAGCCACACGTGTTCACGAATTAGAGCTCAACGTCCAATGGCAACATAAATATTTATATGTTAAGCTAATTAATACATAAATGTACAGTGATGGGCATGGAAGTATACTTCTTACATGAAGTAGAGGATAGAGAAGCAGTTTCACATACACACTTTGAAATGTTCTGTTAAACTATGAGGTGAGTCACTTTGAAAACTTCAAAGCATAAAAGCAATCATTTTTGCTTCATGGCCTAAACTATGTCAGTAACAAATGTACAAGTTAGTTTCAACATAATTGTTTTTGTGTTTAATAAAATAAACAGTAATCTCTTTTCTGATCACTGGACACTCCACTCTCGTTTTAAATGATGAATTACTGACCAGTCACAGTGTAATTAATATTAGTCTAAATGGCCTTCATTTACATCTGTAATGATTCCAGACAGTCAGACTCTGCTGTTAGATGTTTAATGGTTTATACGTGTTCATGGAGGAGCTGAAAACAACTGGTTTTATGTTTTACTTGATTTATTGCTGCTGCTCTGCAGCAGTGTTTGTAAAATATATTCTCATGTACTGACTTGTTTATTGTAAGTCATAAGGAAATTCAGTGAATAAACACTTTGTGTACAGGATTAAACTTGAATTCAAATTCAACTATAGCTTATTCTATTATATATACTTGTGTTCCTTTCCAGTCGGGATTTTATTTGAAGTAAACTAAAACCATGTTTCACTAAACTGCAGTTAAACAGTTTCATTTTAAACTGCATTAGTGATGTGTTGGTCTGAATGAAGCGGCTCTTAGAGCTACAATAACTCTCCTCTGATTGGACGATCACATTTCCCTCTCATTCTGACCAATCAGTGAGCAGCTGTGTTCCTATATAAGGCTGCAGTTTGTCGCCTTGACGTTATTCTAGTTTCTGCTCTCAGTAAGAAGCTTTTATTGTCTGAAACATGTCTGGACGTGGAAAGACCGGCGGCAAAGCCAGAGCCAAGGCAAAGACCCGCTCCTCCCGGGCAGGACTTCAGTTCCCGGTGGGTCGTGTCCACAGACTGCTGAGGAAGGGCCACTATGCGGAGCGTGTGGGTGCCGGCGCTCCCGTCTATCTGGCGGCTGTGCTGGAGTACCTGACCGCTGAGATCCTGGAGCTGGCTGGAAACGCCGCCAGAGACAACAAGAAAACTCGCATCATTCCCCGTCACTTGCAGCTGGCTGTCCGCAACGACGAGGAGCTCAACAAGCTGCTGGGCGGAGTGACCATCGCTCAGGGCGGCGTGCTGCCCAACATCCAGGCTGTGCTGCTGCCCAAGAAGACCGAGAAGCCCGCTAAGTCCAAGTAAAGCAGGAGACCTGCTGATCAACACAAAGGCTCTTTTCAGAGCCAAACACTGTGTTCTGGTAAAAGACAAACGTCCTCATACGTCTCAAACACTTCAACAGTTGGTGCAACATCCAGACCGTCATCTTATATTACACAGTTGTTGCACCAATTAAGTTACTTTAGAATGTAATGGTTTTGTAGGACACAAACCACCCTGCCCGTGTACAACAGTGTTGTTCACAGTGTGATATAGCACACAAAACAACCACAATAAAAAGAAACACCAATGAACACTACATGAATCTAGCAAATGCCATATTCGAGACTAAATCTGTAGTTATTGGAACATGTTGGTTTCGGTCATAAAAGTTTGTCTGTTTGGCTCCGCCCAGTGAAAAATGCCACAGGCTGTCCTCTCTTACGTCCGCAGTTCTTCCCAAAACAATTCCGAATCAGAACAATTAAGTTTGGACTAATTGTTTAATAGTGAGGCAAATATCATTTTCTTTTAAATTCAAATTATATTAGTACGTGTTTACAATTTGATGGTGCTGTTGAAAACATGTCAAATTTATTTCTGCTAATTTTACATTTTTCTTTCCATTTTTAAATTTTTAGTTTTTTATTCTTTCTGAAAAAGACTAAATGATAAACTAGGAGGTAACAGCACCTTGTCAGATACAGAGCTCAGTCCTGCTCCTTTAAAATGGTGAACATTATTATCAAAGGCAAAAGTAATTAACACAACATAATGGAATTACAAATTATACTTATAACAAAGAGTAGAAAAACATCAGTATTAAGATAAGATATTATGCTGTTTTGTATTTACGTTTTTTTTAAAGTTGTAAAATATATACTTAGTGAGAAGAGGGATAGTATTAAATGCATCTTTTAAAAAAATAATAAAAAACTTGATGATTGATTACATTTCAGTTCTTATTTTTAATATATTTAAAGTCTCTAGATCTATTGAACACATTAATAACAGCCAGTTGTTTCAAACAGACTGATGTGGATTTTTAAAATTTGATTTATTATTAATATCTAAGTGTTGAAGTTTAGAGCATCTTGCTGAGCTTTACAATGAGAGAAGTGATGTTGAGTGAGCTGGCCAAGCACGCCGTGTCCGAGGGTACCAAGGTCGTCACCAAGTACACCAGCTCCAAGTAAACACTTTCATCATCTACACACACAACGGCTCTTTTAAGAGCCACACACTTTATCTGCAGAGCTTTACAGCGCTTTCAGCTGTGTCAAAACTGTGATCTGTAGGACCAAACTTGGAACAATTCCATATTCTGTTGAAGACATGAATTAAATCTGAATGCATTTTTTTGCTGATTGCTTTGATCGTTGTATTTTTGTGGATCATTATCATTTAAGAATTTGCAGCTCAATATTGTGACTGATTTAATACATTGCAGAAAAAAATTGCAACTGTGATTATTCTGTCATTGACATACATTTGATTAAACAATGAAATGAGTATTGCTGGAGTATTCAGAATATTACGTTCTAAGATCACCATGATATCTGATCCTGTGTTAAACAGATCAACAGATCAGTAAAATAAATACAATAAGCACCATTAAGATAAACCATCACTACGCACAAACTGACGTTTCAGGGTTTTATCAATATGACCACCAAAAAATACTTTTTCAAATGTTTGTTCCCAAAACTAACATTTCTTCTGCTGACCACAGTGAATGTTAATATCTGATTTGATGGTCCCTTTACTATTTTAAATGACATGTTAGATTCATGTTTATATATTGTATTATTGCTTTGTGTGTGCTATATGGTGACAGTGCTCTGTTTTAAACACAATTCTTATTGTATCTTCTCAGCTGCTGTAATGTGTGAATTTCCTGCTGAAGGATCCATAAAGACAGCAGCTGCTGATCCTGCTGTTGGTCAGTTGGTGGCGCTGATGGAGCAAAGAAGGTTTATTATTAAGCAGCATTGAACATCCACAGAAGAAGAGGAGGCTAGCCTCTGTCTTCTATCACGTCCTCAGTAGAGAGTTAAATGTCCGTGAATCCAGCAGCTGCATCATTGAGCAAAAAAAACTGTAGAAGAACAGCGATGTCTGGACGAGGCAAAGGAGGGAAAGGACTCGGTAAAGGAGGCGCCAAGCGTCACCGTAAAGTTCTCCGGGATAACATCCAGGGAATCACCAAGCCCGCTATCCGCCGTCTGGCTCGCCGCGGTGGAGTCAAGCGTATCTCGGGTCTGATCTACGAGGAGACTCGCGGTGTGTTGAAGGTGTTCCTGGAGAACGTCATCCGTGATGCCGTCACCTACACCGAGCACGCCAAGAGGAAGACGGTGACCGCCATGGATGTGGTGTACGCTCTGAAGAGGCAGGGCCGCACTCTGTACGGCTTCGGAGGTTAAAGTCAGCGATGATGCAGCAAAACAATGGTCCTTTTCAGGGCCACACATCTACAAAGAGAGCTCGGTCCCACTAAATGCAGTCTGCTGTGACTTAAGTTGGCATCTATATGGCTTTTTTTTCTCTGCTTAATGAGGTTATATATATGTGTATATAACACGACGGTATTGTCTGTTTCCATGTTTTTGCAAGATAACCAAAGTACGCTGTTCATGTTTAGTAACCGTGCATATAAAAAATAACTGCTACTCAAGAAAGTATCATGTGTGACGGCTGAGTCAAGTCTTTCTCTCTGTTTATGATCAGTCTCCCTTTTTTAATTTTTTTTAAAAATTTATATATATATATATAAAATTCTGCACACATTTATTCCTGTTGTGTTTGCTGCTGGAGAAAAGGAGGTCAGGGATAGAACTGAGGAGGGTGCAAAGGAAAGATCAGTGAGTGTGAGGCCAATTATTGGAAGAAAGTGGATGAGTAACAAGTAAACGAGACCTGGAGAAGAGTCCAGACCTAATCAGGTCAATGGGGAAAAACAGGGAACCTGAACCTGGTGACAGAACCTGGATCAATAAGTTCAATTTGAATTTCAACACATGATACTGGTCTCTCCCCATCCAGTCTGACTTTCCTCACTGTGGGATCGAGAAAATGTTTATCTGATAATAACCGACATGCTCCAAAATATTGCTTTGGTTTTCATTAATTCTGCTTCTCTGTTCTTACTAAGCTTAGCTCGATCAGTTATAAATACATGAATAATTTTGATTGATTACAGGATGTTTAATGTGAAGTTGTTGCTAGAAGTGTGATTTTTAAGATGTCATATCTGTGTATCCAGTTATTGTATTTACATAAATCTGTGTACAGAGCAGCAGCCTGCTGGTTCATTGTATTAATGACCACTTATTGAGGTTAAAAAAAAAAATGCTCTGAAATTGAGTATTTTGGTATTGGATGACAAAACTATGATATTAGAGAAATACAGAGTGAAAGTGACTCAGGAAGAGCAAGTAGGAGAGAAAAGTAAAAAAAAAACAAACTGTGAACTCTGAATGTTAACAAGCTGATCAAGATTGCTACCAAATTAAGTATTTTAACACTTAAAAATCCTGCCCGACTGCGACAAGTCCTCTGTAAAACTACGAAAAAGAAAACCCAAAAAAGACCATAATTCTTTTCCAACGACTTCAAAACTTGGCAGCACAGGTTCTAAGACCAGGAGGAGAACTCAAGTTTTAAAGTCTCTGATCTGGTTACTTGTCTGTTATAGAATTGTTTTTCAGATCATTTAATTGGTTAATAAAGCTCTTAATAGTCTTTGTCTTCATCAAACTTTTAAAACTATCTTATCGTGTAGCCAAGATATTTAATTAAAAAAGGAATTTTCTGTTTTGATAGAACAATTATTTTAGTGACAGCTGCATGTTGCTGTCTTTACTAAAGTCATTGATTTCTTAACCACTCAGCAAAAACAGGCTGATGTTAGATGATTCAGAATGTTTTGTAAATTATATTTCAATAGGATTTGAGCCTCTCATGTAGTTCCAGTCTGGATGTAAATAATTCTTGTGCTATTAATTAATTAATTAATTAATTTTACAGTTTCAGTTTCTTGCATAGTTTCCCACACCAGCCCACAATAAATAAATGTGTTGATCAGAATGAATAAAAAGTTAGTTTAATTGTAATCTAACAGGGGAATTCAGTATCAGTAACTGCAAACAAGATCTATGTGATTAAGAATAAATGTGAAAAACGTTAATGCAACTAAAAGATTATTAATACGTGTATTTAAACATACAAATGATACCATAAGACGATTTCTACACTCTATAATAGATACACACATTTAGAAAGACAACGTGGATCTGAATACAGAATACAACAAAAAACTTTAAAAATCCTAAATATTCAGAGAGAAGATGTAACGTTAGTTAAATCAGAGATTTATTAAAGTGTCGGTGCTTCTATAATCCAGCATTTAGTCCAGACAGAGTTTCTTCCAGCGGATCATTCAGACACCAGCAGACCCCGAGCACCGGCAGCGTCCGTGTGTTTACCGGCGGCCGAAACTCTCCGCTTCCAGGCCAACAAAACAGCGCAGCGCCGTCGTTTTCCTTCCACTGTGTCCTCACATGTTTCTGCTAAACGGAACACCGATGTTCCACCGGAGACGTGGAGCTTTTAGTCGTTTTAGGAGCACAAATGTGCAGAAAAGTGTCAACGATCCGCCTTCGGTCCCCGTGTGTCCGACAGCTTAGAAGCCTCCTGGAAGCGAGAGACAAAAAGCTGGAAGCCGAACATGAGCCCAGTGTGGAGGGACACGCGTGTCGTCGGCGTGGCAGCGACCGTGGAGTGTGAAAAGATGATTTTGTGCGTCTTTTGTGTCCAAAACGTGTCGGAGAAAACACAAATGTGGCCGCGTTTGAGGAGGCGGCAGCCCGGTGTGGTGTGTTGCCTCTTTACGGTTCTCATGGTGTTTATAAGTCCCGCCTCCTGCCTTCAGCTTGAACACTTTGAGATAAACAGGGACAGAGAAACATGGCAGAAGAAGCTCCAGCAGCTGCACCGGCTAAAGCCCCGGCCAAAGCCCCGAAGAAGAAGGTGGTCCGGTCCAAGACGGACGGACCCAGTCTCCCGAAGCTGATCATCGCCGCTGTGGCCGAGTCCAAGGAGAGGAAGGGGATCTCACTGGCTGCGATCAAGAAGGTGCTGGCGGCCAAGAAGGTGGATGTGGCGAAGTCCAACAAACGCATCAACACCACCGTCACCAAGATGGTCACCAAGGGGGTTCTGACCCAGACTAAGGGCACCGGAGCCTCCGGTTCCTTCAAGCTCGCCAAGAAGGAGCCCAAAGTCTCAAAACCGGCCAAGAAGGTGATCAAGAAGAAGGCTCCCGTTAAAGCCAAGAAACCTGCCGCCGCCGCCAAAGCTAAGAAACCTGCCGCGGCCAAGAAGGCAGCAGCTAAGAAGACAGCGGTCAAGAAGTCCCCGAAGAAGGCAGCAGTCAAGAAAGCTGTCAAGAAGACACCGAAGAAGAGCCCCAAGAAGCCCGCTGCTAAGAAGCCCAAAGCTGCAGCCAAGAAGCCCGCAGCCAAGAAAAGTGCAGCCAAGAAGCCTGCAGCTAAGAAAGCTGCAAAGAAGTGAAGCTGCTTCATCTCCACTCACTCATCAGCAAAGGCTCTTTTCAGAGCCACCACAGTCTCCACTAAAGAGCTGCTGCCTCACTCATCACTACATCACCACTCAACATCACTGCTCACATTTTAAAGCTCAACAAGGTGGAAACTCTACATTCAGCTCTAAACTATTAAATTATAAATTACTATAAATCAGTCTGTAAAACATGAAAAACACGCTGGCTTTTAAAGGAGCAGCACTTAAATATGCTAAATTAAATATAACTTGTAATTCCAGTATGTTGCATTAATTACTTATACCTTTTATAATAATCTTCACCATTTTAAAGGAGCAGGACTGAGTTCTTCCTGTCTGAGGAGGTACTGTTACCTCCTAGTTTATTTGTCTTTGTCAAAAAGAACAATAACCTAAAAAAGAAAAATGAAAAGAAAAAAATGTCAAAATAGCAGAAATACATTTGACTACATGTTTTCAACAGCACTATCATACTGTAAATGCGTACTAATATGAGCTGAACTTAAAAGAAAATTATCTTTGCATTACTATTAAACAATTAGTCCAAACTTAACCCATTTAATCCCACTGGCAACAGTTGTTGCTGCTCATTTTTCTTTTAATTTTTATTCTCTAAAAGTGCTGCTTTGGCATTGGACAGCTCATGCAAGTTTTAAAATCAAAGAATAGGTTGTCTCCTCTAAATTGCATCAACATCATGTAACTAGTGTGAATGGTCACATGACTAGGCCTCTTTACTTCCTGCCTGCACCGATGGAAGGAGATGTCTGCCTCAAACTTGTACAAGAAGAATTTAAATACCTTAATTAACAGATGTAACTGAGATATTTTGTACATACATTTTTAAAAGGGTCTACTACTCATATATAATGAGAATTTTATCCCTGCATGCATCTTTTGATCATAAGAAGAGTAAATGTAAGCATGGCAACATTTGTTGCTGCTAGCATAATACATAGTCATAGTGTCACGCTATTTGTCAAAGGTTTTGGCTGTTTATCCAATTTATCTTATGTTTCTTTTTTTTCTAAACAGTTTAAAACTATCAGAGGTTTTGAATCATCTAGACTTAAAAGAGCCCCAACCTGATATGTGCTACATCACAGTCATTCCTACAGTATAAAAAGATGCAGTTAAAGTTGACTGATAGTGACCACTCAGATAGAGAGTAGCAGGTACCGAGGAGAAACAGGCCATTTGTCTGATAGACTCCTGAATGGTGAAGCAGAGGTGACCAATCTGGAGGATGATGAAGATGTTCACTTGATAAGTCTAGACCATGCAATAACTACCCTTTAAAATAAGCAAAATAGGAACAGGGTTTTTAAAATATCACAATGACCAGCCACATCCAATAAACCAGATTTTGTGACCTATGGAGGAACTGCAGCAGACTGCATGAAACAAACTAAAGCAGACCTTGTTGATTTGTTCCTGCTGATGTATCCTCTAACTCTAAAGGTGTTCACAAGATGATTCCATGCACAAAACAGTTATCGGGTGCATGAAAGCATTATGTACACTCATCTTCTGGTCATGATGTTAGTGGTCAGTAAATAGTCAATCTAAGCTACTGCCACAGTGTGAATTTATCTTATTTTTCTAAACTACGGTCAGTTCTTATTTTGTAAGATCAAACAGTCTTAGCTCTACGGTTATTGAACTGTTTTATGAGACTGTGAAATGCAGTAATTGTAATGTTGTCGGTTTTAGTTCTCTTCAGTATGCATTGCCATGGTATCTTTATGTATCTTATAAACAATGTTCCCTGTAATTTTTCCTGAGTGTGAGCAAACACACAAACTCCCTGAGCGTTCCTTGGACCACTGTGAGCAACATCAGACGTGTGCACTGTGGTCACACCAGCATCACATCCATTCAAGTTACATGGTTCATTAAAAGAATCAAATTACAGCATTTACATTTCTGTTAAAACACTTTGTCAACAGGAGCCAGTTGAAGGCTGCAGTGATTTTAGTGACACTACAATGTATAAGAGTGAAGTTATTGAATATTTGTCTCTCTTTACTGTTGCAGCGGTTTTGCAAATTGCAGACGGTTCCTGTTCACTCCATAGACACCAATGTTATTTGTGCAGCTTGAAAGACAGCTACTTTTGATAAAACTGGGCTTGTAGCACATTGTCTGCCTTACAACGATGGGAGAGAGACATCCTTTATGTTTGGACAAGCTATTTGTAACGACTCATTGATGCTGGAAGTCCGAATCTGTGAATATCTTTCAACTTTACTGAACTTGGGGCCACTACCACCTAAAGAGTGATATATTTAATTTTGAAAAAAACATTTAGCCATACTGAAAGCTTTAAGTGCTTTATTAACATAGAACTAACCATTTTGTATTGTTTTATGATCACAGGTTCTGTCTGAAAAGAAGTGGCCTCATTTTAAACAGTGAAACCATACTAATAAAATGTAATGACCAACCAGTGAGTAATACTGGATTCTGCAAAAACATAAACAACTGGATGCAGAGAACTGTACAAAGAAATTCTCTACAGACTTTTTTTTCATCTAAATCTGAATCTTATCTTCACACAATTAATGTATTAACTTATATATATGTGTATGCATGTATTTATTGATTTATTTAGTACTGTTAACATAGAGTTCTGAGTGAGTTTTTCTTTAGATAGGGAAAGGCCATTTATTGATCACATATAGGCTATTAAAAAATGTTTATTAAAAACTAAAAAGCATTTAAACAACAACAACAAAAAACAACAACTTAGGCATTTATTGAGTCTCTAAATTGCTGTAGAGTCTTTAAAGTCATTAAAATCATTAAATTGCGTCTTGGACCACATCAGCATGATTAAAGGCATTGTCTGGTAAATTAACAACCAGATACTGATGTCCCTTACCGTATCGACTTCAGGAGATAATTGAGGATGAAAAACTGTGACCTGCTGTTTGGGTTCTCTCTGTTCTCATGTTTCTTACATGTTGGTCTCCTGATGCTGCCTTACTTCAGCCAGTCCATGAGCAACAGAAAACACAGTTTGCCCTGTACCTAATGCCAGGGGTTCAACTCTTCCCACTCATATCTGTAATTTTCTAAATGTGTTTGCTTCTTTGGACGTGGTGGAGTTCCGGGTGTAATATTCCGGGTCTTAATATTTCCTGTGTTTTGGTTTGTTCATTGCACAGTTCTGATGAGTGTGTGACAGACGTGTATGTGACATTTATGAAAACACGGATCAACAATTAATTGTCAAATAAAGAACGATTCCATATTTTAAGGGACTGGTTGCAACTCTAACTCTCACAGCCATTCCATCTTAAAAGAACCGCATTTCTTTTTTGCTTTGGCTTGGTGAGGGGATGTGCCACTGCCAGTTCGTTTTGCCATTATTATAAAGGGTCAACATAAGCAGCACTTAGCATCATTAGCGGCCTTCACTCCACATCAGCCACACCGCTCTGCTAGCTAGAACAATGGTGGCTGCACAGAAGGACGCCTGTAAATGACGTTGATTAGCTGCAAAAATACGGATGTGAATCACATAATTGGCTGGAGCAGCCAGTCACCGATCACTCTGACTCACACTGAAAAATAGCACAGGATGAATTACGTGTTTATTTTATTTTCAATTTAGGTTGTTTTTTTTTGTGCGCAGCGCAGATTTTCTGTGCGCGGAGACCGTGTCAGCAGTGCGCAGCTTAGAGGGAAAAGTGGTCACATCTGAAGAACTACATTGAAACTGTCGGAGGTCTCCAGCTTTCTGTGTCGTCTCCATGGAAACCAGACTCCAACCAGCTGAGCAGATCAGCCAATGACAGACGGGGGGCTGCGCAGTCGTATTTCCATGCGGCCTGTATAAGAAGAGCCTCTCTCTGCTCTGAGCTTCAATCGTTACTACAGTGACGGAGAAAGATGCCAGAACCAGCAAAGTCCGCCCCGAAGAAGGGCTCCAAGAAAGCGGTGACGAAGAGCGCCGGAAAGGGCGGCAAGAAGAGGAAGAGGAGCAGGAAAGAGAGCTACGCTATCTACGTGTACAAGGTGCTGAAGCAGGTCCATCCCGACACCGGCATCTCGTCCAAGGCCATGGGCATCATGAACTCGTTCGTCAGCGACATCTTCGAGCGGATCGCCGGCGAGGCCTCCCGCCTGGCTCACTACAACAAGCGCTCCACCATCACCTCCAGGGAGATCCAGACTGCCGTCAGACTGCTGCTGCCCGGTGAGCTGGCCAAGCACGCCGTGTCTGAGGGGACCAAGGCCGTCACCAAGTACACCAGCTCCAAGTAAACACCTTCATCATCCACAACACACAACGGCTCTTTTAAGAGCCACACACTTGATCTGCAGAGCTCTAGATTCTCTTTCAGCTGTGTCCACACTGTCATCTGTAGGACCAAATTTGAAACAATTTCTTATTCTACTAGCATAAAGCGTTTTACACAAAACGCAACAAGCCGTTATAAGCACACAGGATTTCACTACACACCGCACTAAAGCTCCCTTATACAGCAAAACTTTAGACACTACATTTCAATATTCACGTTTTTCCAAAACTATTTTCCTCAGTGCTTAAATACAGTTCTTCAATACAATTCCTTCTTTATCGTTGTCTTTATCTTGTTTTCTATGAGCCAAGAAGCTTTCCATAGTGTTATTTTTTTAGGAAAATAAAGGAATTAAGTCATTGAACTAATAAAATAAAACATTTAAACTTCAGTATAAAATAAGACGAGTTTAAATCAGGATTTATGAAAGATGGCGGCTGCTGTGGAGGCGGGGTTTATTTCAAACGTCACATTCATTTCATCCAATACACGCTCTGATACCCCACATGCGGCACCGCTCTGGACCAATCAGAGCTGCCGTTGCTCCGCCGCTCTCCATATAAGCTCGCTGTTGCCGCTCAGTCTCCACTTGTGTTTTACTGTTGGACCAGTGAAGACAGAGGAAGCAGAATGGCCAGAACCAAGCAGACCGCCCGGAAATCCACCGGAGGAAAAGCTCCCAGGAAGCAGCTGGCCACCAAGGCTGCCCGCAAGAGCGCCCCGGCCACCGGCGGCGTGAAGAAGCCTCACCGTTACCGTCCCGGTACCGTGGCTCTGAGAGAGATCCGTCGCTACCAGAAATCCACGGAGCTGCTGATCCGCAAGCTGCCCTTCCAGCGCCTCGTCAGAGAGATCGCTCAGGACTTCAAGACCGACCTGCGCTTCCAGAGCTCCGCTGTCATGGCTCTGCAGGAGGCCAGCGAGGCTTACCTGGTCGGTCTCTTCGAGGACACCAACCTGTGCGCCATCCACGCCAAGAGGGTCACCATCATGCCCAAAGACATCCAGCTGGCCCGCCGCATCCGTGGAGAGAGAGCTTAGACCCACAGCACTCACTTTACACCTGGCACAACGGCTCTTTTCAGAGCCACACATGTTCACTAGCAGAGCTCAACCACATAACTGCATTAATCATTTATTTACTTTCATATAATTCTGACCGGCTTTTTGGGAAACTCCTTTATTTGCATATGTTATATATTTAGGTCTTACTGTACGAATGAGATGCGCTTCTTAAACATGTAATCAGGCTGAACTTTAGCGTCTGTCCTTAAATATGTCAAAATGCATATGAAATCTAGACCTTTTATATGTTGGAGAATACAGAGGGAAAATAAGCACTGTATATGTTTAAAGAATACAACAATATTTAGCATTTAAGTATGCTTATTTATATAAAGTACAGGGTTTGAA
The DNA here is from genome assembly GCF_022539595.1 of Amphiprion ocellaris. Classification (NCBI taxonomy): domain Eukaryota; kingdom Metazoa; phylum Chordata; class Actinopteri; family Pomacentridae; genus Amphiprion; species Amphiprion ocellaris. The sequence goes on from NC_072777.1 coordinate 7,330,262, forward strand.
ATGTCCTGTTAAACTGAGGTGAGTCAGTTTGAAAACTGTAAAGCACAAAAGTACTGATTTTTGATTAATGGCCCAAACAATCTTCATAACAATTATTTGCAATTTTATTCATTACAATTGTATTTTCATGTTTTATAAAGTAACAAGAGAAATAGTGACCTCTTTTCTGATCAGTGAACACTCCACTCTCACTGATAAAATACTGACCAGTCACATTACGATTAGTCTAAACAATATTAATTTATATCTGTAATGATTCCATAGTCAGACTCTGCTGATAGATGTTTAATGGTTTTGTACATATTTAAAGAGCAGCTGAAAACAGCTGATTTTCTATTTTACTTGATTTATTTCTGCTGCTCGGCTGGACTATTTATAAAATTGATTCACATGCACGAAGTGACTGAAGTCACATATTTTCCTTATGTTTATTGTAAGTCATCAAGAATTTCAGGGAATAACAATGATCAACTTGACATTCAGAAATGCTTTAACCTAAATAGCTAAATGATGAAAAATACAATATTTTTTCAACACGCAGGATTAAACTTGAATTCAAATTCAACTATAGCTTATTCTATTATATATACTTGTGTTCCTTTCCAGCCAGGATTCTATTTGAAGTAAACTAAAACCATGTTTCACTAAACTGCAGTTAAACAGTTTCATTTTAAACTGTGCATTAGTGATGTGTTGGTCTGAATGAAGCGGCTCTTAGAGCGACAATAACTCTCCTCTGATTGGACGATCACATTTCCCTCTCATTCTGACCAATCAGTGAGCAGCTGTGTTCCTATATAAGGCTGCAGTTTGTCGCCTTGACGTTATTCTAGTTTCTGTTCTCAGTAAGAAGCTTTTATTGTCTGAAACATGTCTGGACGTGGAAAGACCGGCGGCAAAGCCAGAGCCAAGGCAAAGACCCGCTCCTCCCGGGCAGGACTTCAGTTCCCGGTGGGTCGTGTCCACAGACTGCTGAGGAAGGGCAACTATGCGGAGCGTGTGGGTGCCGGCGCTCCCGTCTACCTGGCGGCTGTGCTGGAGTACCTGACCGCTGAGATCCTGGAGCTGGCTGGAAACGCCGCCAGAGACAACAAGAAAACTCGCATCATTCCCCGTCACTTGCAGCTGGCTGTCCGCAACGATGAGGAGCTCAACAAGCTGCTGGGCGGAGTGACCATCGCTCAGGGCGGCGTGCTGCCCAACATCCAGGCTGTGCTGCTGCCCAAGAAGACCGAGAAGCCCGCTAAGTCCAAGTAAACGATCCACATCATGTAAAAAAAACAAACGGCTCTTTTCAGAGCCACACACAAACTCTCAATGAGCATCTATCTAGGTCCTTTTGTGTAGGAAAATATTACAACTTGTAGCCTCAGCTACTTTTGACTTAATGACACATGAAGTTAAACTGTGTTTCAGGCTGTTTTTCTACAACGGTATATCTGACAAATAAGTACTGCTCTCACCAACTTTCGTCACTACAGTAGGTATGAGTTTAAGTTGTTCTCCAATACTGAATCACCACTTTCAAGTAAACAATTTAGAAAAGGAAATCAACTCTTATCACTGATTCTAGTATCTTTATATTGAGGGTTTTTTTCTTTGTTTGTACTTCCCTGTGTAATTTAGATGGTGATAATATATTTTATTTAAAAAATTTAGATCTCCATGTTATGTTCCATAAATTACCCTGTATAATTTAGAAATTAAGGTTTCCGTTGATTTAGTCAGTTTGACTCCGCCCACTGAAACTGTCATCGACTGTCCTCTATTACGTCCGCAGTTCAGCCCTGTCTGTCAGCTCTGGTAAAGCCAAGCAAAGGATTCACATCCTGCAACAAACCAGCGGCTCTTTCCAGAGCCATAAACTCTCACTGAGCATCGGCTGTCCTTCGTTCCATGCCATGTGGATGTATCCAATGGGCAGTTACGCTAAGATTTAAGCTTTTATTATGTGCGGTCCCGTTATCTGGAGTAGTAGAGACCTATTCTAATTATTCAAATCTCCTTTTGAGCTCGACATTCATTTTAGTGTACTCATTATCTATATATTTAGAAAATATCTTTCTGCATCGCGGACTGGCACCTGCTCTTCCCCATATTTTGCCAGTGAGGGCTCTGAGGGAGTCTGAGTCTACTGTTGATAACGGGAGCATGTTCTCAACAACATACCTGCCTATCATTCCACTCAGCTCAGTCTGGTGTCACAAGTTTTTGTGAAGCTTGAGCAGAAAAATCCAGCTTTAGCTGCTTGGACAGCGTGGCTCAGTGCCCTTCATTTGTTAGCGGGGCTCACGTTAGCCACATCTGGCATGTATAATCATCATCACAAAACTGGCCAACAATGGTGCTTTTGGCCACTAATTTTGTAGAAACGTGTGCCATTGAGAGATGCTTCATTAGATTTGAGTTGTGTTGAAGAAATTTCACTCTTAGTCCTTCGAAGTTTGCTGCAGTGGGTTGTTTATTGGTACTCCGATATAAGGTGGGCTTACCAATACAGAACATGAGTCTGTAAAGGTAAGCCGACCCAGAACATCTGGAGAGTACCAAATTTATAGGGATGGTCAGAGAGTGGGTCAGAGGGTCGGGGGGCTAAATACAAGCATGAAAAGTGGTTCATTTGTCTTTGGTTGCTAATCAGTAACAGAGGGTAAGACATAAAGAACAAGGAGTAATTCAATCAAAGGATCTGGCAAACAGATGCAAATGGAAAAGGTGTGACAACACAAATGAAGAGGGTGTGTGTGTGTTTGGGGGGGGGGGTCTGACAGACAGTAACAAATAACAAAGATAAAAGAATTGTGGATAAATTAAATGCAGGGGGTGACAGGTGACACTAATACCAAAAGGTTGCTTACAATGGACCTGGACAAACATTTCATAACGTACACTTCACATGATGCACGTTCTTGCCTTTTACCTCAAGGAGAATAAAGTAATGTCTGTACTTCCACTTTGAAAATTCTGTTAAAAAATTTTGCCACCCTTGTATATATTGTAAATAAAGCTGCTGTAACAATGTAAATTTCCCCTGGAGTGGGGAGAAATAAAGAACTTTATCTTATCTTATCTTATCTTTTCCTTCCAGACTCGCCACTGCTGCCGCTGACCTCTGCTGTTTTTTTTGTGTGCATGTCACGTGTGTGATTTGCGTGTAAACTGAACACTGACTCTGATTGGCTGACAGTGAATACTTACTCTACCTTAGCCAATTATCATCACTGTTGCGGTCGTCTCGCCCCTCCCTCCTCCCTCACCAAAGGAAAAAAAAATAAACAGCTTTGCAGCTCCTGTGGCTGAGAGACAAGTCGGATGAGAAGGGCTTCATTGAGTAGCTTTAGGTTTTAATTGTCGGTAACGGCCTTGGAACGATGGAAATACTAATTAGTTTGATTATCCGTTACTGAAAAAAAAGCCGTTAATTTTAACACCGTTATTCCCATCACTGAATATGACATGCTGAATTCATGTTTATATATTGTGTTATTGCTTTGTGTGTGCTATATGGTGACAGTGCTCTGTTTTAAACACAATTCTTATTGTATCCTCTCAGCTGCTGTAATGTGTGAATTTCCTGCTGAAGGATCCATAAAGACAGCAGCTGCTGATCCTGCTGTTGGTCAGTTGGTGGCGCTGATGGAGCAAAGAAGGTTCATTATTAAGCAGCATTGAACATCCACAGAAGAAGAGGAGGAGGACCGCCTCTGTCTTCTATCACGTCCTCAGTGGAGAGTTAAATGTCCGTGAATCCAGCAGCGGCATCATTGAGCAAAAAAACTGCAGAAGAACAGCGATGTCTGGACGAGGCAAAGGAGGAAAAGGACTCGGTAAAGGAGGCGCCAAGCGTCATCGTAAAGTTCTCCGGGATAACATCCAGGGAATCACCAAGCCCGCTATCCGCCGTCTGGCTCGCCGCGGTGGAGTCAAGCGTATCTCGGGTCTGATCTACGAGGAGACTCGCGGTGTGTTGAAGGTGTTCCTGGAGAACGTCATCCGTGATGCCGTCACCTACACCGAGCACGCCAAGAGGAAGACGGTGACCGCCATGGATGTGGTGTACGCTCTGAAGAGGCAGGGCCGCACTTTGTACGGCTTCGGAGGTTAAAGTCAGCGATGATGCAGCAAAACAAAGGTCCTTTTCAGGGCCACACATCTCCTCTACAGAGCAGCAACCTGATGCTCCTCAATCACTCAATATTGACTTTTAAAAACTGATCTGCTCATACAAATGCTCCTAGCCATACATCAAATACATTTCTCTGCAATTTACATTCAAGTGGGTGTCCTGTGGCAGTTACAGCAGCTCTGATGTCACTCCCTGTTTATAGTGACTTTGATTTTCTGTAGTGGTCTATCCTGTACATGTCCATTCCATGGTGTGAAGCTGGTCAGACTGCTATTGTGTCTTTTGTTTCTTGAACTTTAAAATGTGAAAGCTGAGAGATTGCTGCTGGACAAAATCAGGTCTGATGACATACGAACTGAGGATCCTACAGAAAGACCAGGGAGTGAAAGGCCAACTATAGGAAGAAAATTGACCAACTACTACTACCGATCAACTACAGAATAAAAAGCTTTCAATGATTGTCTTTAGCTTACAGGATGTTTAATGTGAAGTTATTGTTACAAGTGTAATTTCTAAGAAGTCCTCTCTATGTGAATCTACTTATCTGTATTTACATGAATGTGTCTAAGGAGCAGCAGCCTGCTGGTTCATTGTATTCACGCTCTGCTATTGAGGTAAAAAAATGCTCTGAAACTGAGTGTTTTGGTACCAGATGACAAAACCTTAACATGAGAGAAATACAGAGTGACAATGACACAACAGCAAGAGAATCTTCTCTGAATATTAACGGGCTTTTCTAGATCACTACCAAATTAAATATTGCGTAAATTGAAAATCCTGCCTGTGACCAGTCCTCTCTAAAACTATTGCAGCCAAACTAATAGATGCTTTTCTCAAATGCAGAACTGACTACTGTAATGTTCTCCTGCCTGGTCTCCCTAAAACGATAATTCTTATACTTCAAAACTCGGCAGCACAAGTTTTAAGACCAGAAGGTCTGTTTTAGTATTGATTTTAAGATCCGTTAATTGATTAATAAAGCTCTTAATAGTCTGTCTTTGTCTGACTTTCTTTATTCTCATGAACCCTCCAGAACCTTCAGATTTTCTGGTTTTTAATTAAACCTGAAGTCAGAACAAAAGCCTGTAGTGAGGCAGTATTCTATTCTTACATCTGTGGAACAGCAGAAGACATGAGGGCAGCAGATTGTTGATATTTTAAAAGCAAATTCAAGAATCTACCTTGTTAGTCAGACTTTGATTTATTTGATAGATTTTATTTATTGTTCTTCTCAAAACTAACTTTATGCACTGACTTTTATTTTTTTCATCAAACTTATTTTATGTCATGTAGCCAAAATATTCAGTTAACAAAGGAATTTTCTGTTTTGATACAATAATTATTTTAGTGACAGCTGCATGTTGCTGTCTTCATTGAAGTCATTGATTTCTTAACCATACACCAAATGCAGGCTGATGTTAGATCATTCAGGATAAAGACAAAAAAAATAATGTTCCTGTCATCCTCCAAAAATCCTCAAATCATATTTCAAGAGGAGCCTGCATGTAAATCACTCATGTGGATCCGTGTATGGATCTGGTAATTGGATTTTCCGTTCTGAAACAGGTATTGAAAAACAAAAAACGAATGTGTTTTTTTTTCGTTTTAAAATACAAAAATTAAAATTGAAATACAAGGTGTTTTTCCTTTTCATGATCAAAAAGGGATATACTTTTTTTTTTTTTTTTAATGCTTTGATTTTCGTTTTATATTTAGAATAACAAGAAAGTAAAGTCAGTAAGAGACAGAAACGAAAAAAGGTCCGTTTTTTCATTTTCTGAGACCGGAAGTGGTCATCAGCAAGCGTGGAGCCAAACAGAGTACATAGACTGTACATACATTTTTTTTCGTGAGTTTTCATGGTCAAAATGAGAGATCAGGTGGCCGATCTTTAAAAAAATCAATATTGATTTTTTTATAGAGCGTTAAAGTTTTGCGAAGCCAGGGGGCGGGACTACTTGATTGACAGTCCGGTCTGGAATGATTGACAGGTCCTATGCAGAAGGCAGCAGAGACTCTGCTCTCCTCGTTTGGATTAATTCTGATATAATAACTTTTGGTTTATTTATCGGTGGAGCAGCGGAACATTTTCCACAGACAGTTTTCCTGCCCGTTGGCTTGTTTTAACCAGTTTTCTACCTTCGGCTGATTCTACCAGCAGACACTGAAAGGACTCTGATAGTTCGGTAAGTTAAAGTTTAATGCACTTTATATGCAGCTTTAGTGTCAGATGTAATGTGTGCCATGCACTCCAGATGTTGGTGGAGTTTGTTTCAGTGTGTGTTGACCAGAGAAGAAAGTTAGCATAGTAAATATTAGCTTTAATGTTAGTTATGCTAACCGAGCTAGCTGCTCAGTGGTAGCCTAATTAAAGCTAACGTAGCATCAAGCTAATGTGTTGAGTTTCATGTAAACAGCTGAAGTGTGTTGTGTTCTTGTAATGTGGTTCATTAAGTTCATAAAACTGTGGCTGGTTGACATTAATGTAACGTTCAGGAAACTTAAATATGATTAAAACAGTAATGTTAATGTTCTAGTTGTCAGTAATCAGCTTTAATTTGACACAGTTTTAAATGACATCAGTTTCATTAATTTGTTGAAAAGTGTCTCATTTGTTGTTGTGATGTTGCTGCTGATTCATTAAAAGCAGATGATCCATGTTGAAGATACATTTAGTTCTAGTATCAGAAGTACAAGAAGGAAAATAGAAGGAAAAGGGAAGTTTAGTTCTGCTCCATCGAAGATTTCAGGATTAAAATAACTAAATGAGTCTTTATGCCTCAAACTTTATTTTTACAATAAAGAAATAATCACAGATAATAAAAAATATAAATAGCAGAGAAAACCTGAGAGAATAATTTCCTGAAAATTCTGTGAAGGAAAAGCAGCTTTTATCCTGAAAGATCAGAATCATGAAAAAATGACTTCTTTCTGATCACATCTGTTCTTCTGCTCACAGTCTGCTGCTGCTCACATTCTTCACATTTATAGTCCACTTTTAAAAGTTCAGCAGACAGGTGCTCTGCTTTGGAGTGTGACAATGTTGTCAGTGATGTGGAGAGTGAAGTTTCCGTTTCACCCACAGCATGCTTTAGGGCAGCCTGGTCGGACTTGATGTTTGAAATACTGACCGACAGCTCAGATTTAACTGTCTGTAGTTCCATTTTGATGGGTGTTAAACTTTCACTCAAAGCCGCCAGGAGCTGGGTCTTTAAAATAACCGCCGTCTCGTTACAGAGTGAAGGCAGCAGTTCCTCCTTAAGGTCAGAGATTGCAGCATCTGAGGGCCTCTTCAAAAGAAGATGTAGTTGATGAAGGCGTTCTGGAGCAGGACCAGAAAGACCACGACCAAGCAGCCTTGAGATCTTAGGCAGCGTCTCCCTCAGGTGGGTGTCAACGGTATTCATGGTCAGGTCTGTGGTAATCCTGTCAAAAAACAAAGCAGAAAAAAATCTAGATTATAAATCAACATGTAACCAAAGCACTCTGTGTATAACGTCATAGTATAGGATGTAGTTCAGAAAATGTCAAAGTATAGTATACTTTTTCAAGAATAACATAGTATGGCCTGTAGTTCATAGTATAGCATGTCGGCAAAAAAACCCAACTGATTATTATGTGGTTCAAAAAGTGCAAAATGATAGGATGTTGCCTAAAATTGTCATGTATGATACGTGGTTCAAAAAATGACATAGTGCAGTATATTGTCAAAATAGTATGTTTTTCAAGAAAACATCAGAGTATATGTCATCTAAAAAATGCCATAGAATAATATTTCATTGCACAAGTAAAAGTATAGTAATTTTTAGAACTGTTCAAATTCTTATAATATGTTGCTAAAAAACTGAAAAAAACTAAAACAAAAAAAAAAGTCATAGAAATATGTCAATTTAAAAAGCCTATAGTATAGTGTCGCCCAACAAACGTCATAGTATAGCATGTCGCTCTTGAAACGTCACAGTATAGCGTGTCATTCTAAAAAAGTCATCGTATAGCCTTTGGTCCAAAAAACGTCATAGTATAGCATGTCGCTCTAAAAACGTCATAGTATAGCATGTCGCTCTAAAAACGTCATAGTATACCATGTCACTCTAAAAACGTCATAGTGTAGCATGTGGCTCTAAAAACGTCATAGTATAGCATGTTGCTCTAAAATCGTCATAGTATAGCATGTCGCTCTAAAAACGTCATGATGTACCATGTCGCTCTTAAAACGTCATAGTATAGCATGTCGTCAAAAAAACATCATCGTATAGCATGTCGCTCTTGAAGCGTCATAGTGTAGCATGTGGCTCTAAAAGCGTCATCGTATAGCCTTTGGTCCAACAAACATCATAGTATAGCATGTCGCTCTAAAAACGTCATAGCCTTTGGTCCAAAAAATGTCATAGTGTAGCATATTGCTCTAAAAACGTCATAGTATAGCATGTCGCTCTAAAAACGTCATAGTTTAGCCTTTGGTCCACAAAACGTTGTTTTGTCCCAGCTGTCTGAAGTAGGTGAGGAGCAACACAAAAACAGTACAAACGCTAGTTTCCATAGTATTTATTTGAAAGAGGAAGTTTACAACAACAACAACATGTGAGGGAGTTAAAAGCAAATGGGTGTTAGTAAAATAAAAATAAATAAATAAACAGAACTAAAAGTGAACTTCATGTTGACATTGATGGGCATTCCAACCAGGAACAAAGTAAAAGATAATCAATATGAAAAAAAAAAAACTCTTCCTGTTCACCTCTTCAAGCCCAAAAACACACCACAGTAGCACCCCAAACTAAAACTACCAATGGGTTTCCTGTTTTCCTTTCTGAACAAGTCAAAGGTCCCTCTCTATCTCCCCACACATCCACCAACCACTGGAACACATTTCCAAAGTTCTGCCTGGCCAGCTCAGCTTCCCCTCAGAAGAAATGCTGCCACCTGCCAGATGAAGGAGCCTTTTGAGAGGCAGCTGGCATCGTGATTTGACTGTACTTTGGTCTGTTCCAATCCAGCTTCAGCTCCAGAGATGGCAGGTGGGACGAGTCAACGGAGGCCGGGTGGACGAAGGCATGCAGCTGAGTACAATCCAGAAAACAACAGAGGAGGAGTGCAGCGGCCAGGGCCAGAACAAGCAGAGTAACATAGTATGTATCTTAGAAAACATCATAGTATAGCTTTTGGTATGAAAAAACGCCATCATATACATCGTATATTGTACAAATAACAAGTCAAAGGAAAGAGACATACATTGTAGAATTGTAGTAATTGTGGGCTGACGGATTTACTGATTATCAGTATTTTATTTTTTACTGATTTACGGTAATAAATACATTTAAAAATGGCGCTACTTTGGCTCTGAACCTTTATCTACCTGTGGTCGCTCTGTCTTCTGGAGTGATTTGATTGGTTATACGTCAGGAATAAAACTCCTTTAACTTAACATCTGTAAACAAAACCAAAACGTATCAACAAAGTTTTCTGTTAGAGTTTGTGTTCTTCTAAGTTTAACTCCAAGATTTTAAATACTTTCATTTACTGCAAATGAATATCTACTCCAAATGTCTCACTAATAATTATTATCAGCCTTAAAACCCCACAAAACACCCCTCTATAGTGGACCACACTTAGTACAGTCCGGTTCCCCTTTCTATAAATCTGCTTGGAATCTTCCACTTCCTGTTTGTCAAAGTGGCCTTCTACCTGGACAGGTTTTGTTGGAGCTCATGCAACAAACATTTTGGGTAACTGCACTTTAATATGGATGGATGACTCTGAATTAGAGTCTGTTTTAATGAGACTGAGTTAAGATGTGTAGCTCTGTCATTAAATAGGAAATTATTTGTCAGAATTCACAGAGGAAAGTCTGAAATGTTTGCTAGGTTAGCGTCCCACATGTTCTTTGGCTCAGCTAAAGCTAACTCTCTCCAACTTCTGGATCTCTTGAGTTGCTTGTTGTTAAAATATCTTACTAGAGGTGCTGAAGCTCAGAAAGTCTGAGATGTTTGTTCAAAATAAGCTCATTCTCAAGTCTTATCTGAACTGTCCTCTTTTGTTTGAACTTTCCCTAAACTTAGGAGTTAATGACAGAGCAGCACATCCAGACTCAGTCTCATTTATGTAGAGATTAAACTTCAGTGTCATTCATTGATGTTAAAGTGCAGTTTTTCAAACGTTTGTTGCACATGCTCCCGACCAAAGCAGTCCAGGTGGAAGACGATGTGAAGAGAAAGCTCCAGAGGATGAATATCACACATTTACTTTGGAAATAAATGTCCTTTAATTAGACATTGTCATGCAAAAGTTGGATTTCCCTTTAATGATGTTCAAGTCTTTGAGTGTTTTGTTGATGTTTGTTTCTAAATGTTTTTTGACACTCGGCCCCAAAGATTAAAACCTTTTACGGCTCACAAGCTTCAACAATTCACACATTATCAACTATTTTTCTGACTAAACTAAGATAAAAAGTGAAAAACTGACTGATTCCTGCACCATGAATGTAAATCTTTTTGGTTTTTATGACAGTAAAGTGAATATATTTGGGTTTGACATTTTATAAACCAAAAGAAGAAATGAATTACTGGAGAAAACAATCAATAGATTAATGGACAAGGAAAATGTGTTTTCCAACATATATGTCTGAATTACTCCAACATTACAAGATACATACAATTTTAATTCAATTTTATTTATATAACACCATTTACAGGTCAAATTGTCTCAAGACGCTTTATTTTTATATTTTTTTGTCATATTTAAAATATGTCAAAGTAAGAAATTTAAACCTCTTGGCTAATCCAATTTACTGTTTGGTTTTTAAGAGACTAATGGACAATTAAAATAACTTTCTCCACTAAAACTACTAAACATGAGGTCAAATAGAAGGAAGAGTTTTAAATACTGCAGTCCCACGACGACAAGAATAAAGTTTGTCAACAAAAAGTAAATCTGCTAGTGGATTCCATTAAAGTCCTAATAAATGATAATAAAGTGTGATACTAAAGGTTTGTGGCGCTAAAAATCTCCAAGTAAAGATATGAAGTTGAACATCTGGATGGAGGTTGATAAAAGTTGACCTCCCTTCATTTCTGTGGAGCCGACTCCATGGATTTTATGGATGGTGGTTAAAGACCTGCTCTTCTAGTCGTCTTCCTTCTAGTCGCTGTAAAAAGTCAGTCCATCCTGGCCGACTTCAACACCTCTTCATGACAACTTGTTCTGCCTCAGACCTGGTGGAAACTCCAGAAACTCGGGGAAAACCTCTGGAGACTCGAAGAACTCGTGGAGACTCGAAGAACTCGTGGGGCGGGGGAAGGTGTGGTGGGCGGTGGGGGGAGGCGGGGGAGTAGAGGGGGGAGGCCGCCACCCACCTCCCCGCCTACTCTCCGCCCTGACTCCACCCAGGCTCCGCCTTGGCTCCACCCATGTGGTCACTTGAGAAACTACGATGCCAAAGGGACGACGAATTTATTTCTTTTCATCTGATCTGTAGCTCAGTGAGTTAAGGATTTGCCTATGGAGCTGCAGGTCGCTGGTTCAAGACCAGACCCTTCTTAAATTTTATCAAAATCCTGACAAAGACAAAGAAAGAAAACTGCCGGTGGTGGGTCTTGAACCCGCTACCTTCCAGTTGGTAGTCCGTCTTCTTATCCCCTGAGCTATTCGCTCAGATACTAATTCTTCTTTTTTTTGCGCATTTATCATCTATTTTTTCTCGTTTTCGAGTTTTTTTTTAACTCGAGTCTCGACTCGACCGTTTTTCTCAGGAGGTTGGACTTCAGCCTTTGTGCTGGAGGGTTGAACCCTCAGTTCCGAGACTTTCCAAAGCCTCCACACCTCCCGAGTCCTCAGGACCTGAGCTTTCACACAGTCTGAGGGCTGAAATTTTCTAAATCCCACAGTAGTTCTCTGTTAGATTGAACTTTCAGACAGTCCAAGGACTGATATCGTCTAAGTTCCTGAGTACTTCTCTGTTAGTTTGAACCTTCAGACAGTCTGAGGGCTGAAGTTTTAAAAGATTCTCAGTACTTCTCTGTTAGTTTGAACCTTTCGACAGTCCGAGGACTGAAAACCTAAACGTTCTTGAGCAGTTGTCTGTTAGTTTGAACCTTTAGACAGTGTGAGGACTGAAGTTTTAAAGGTTTCTCAGTACTTCTCTGTTAGTTTGAACCTTCAGACAGTCTGAGGACTGAAGTTTTAAAAGTTTCTCAGTACTTCTCTGTTAGTTTGAACTTTCTGGTTAACAGAAGCCTTAAAACTTGTGACCATGAGTCTTGATTTCACATTTAGACCATTGATCTGAGTTCTTCTCAGACCTTCACCTGTGGGTTTTTTAGAAATCCTCAACAAACTTTGATTCTCTTCAATGAACAGTAAAGTTTGTGGAGATCAGAAGGTAACATTAGTTTGATCCATGCCTTCAACTACTAATAGACTTTATCTGGAAAGCAGTTTTCTGAAATGAGTTCTTAGTAAATCTGTCCACAATCAAACCAAGAACATAGAAAGAGGAAATGTTTGAAGAAACAACTTGATGTTTTCATTTCAGACTAGAAAACACTTTAATAACTTTATCTGTTTTTGCTCTTTTTGATCGTTTTATTGTCTCTTCTGTTTAATTTGATCTTCTAAAGTTTAACTGGTGTCTTTTCAAATGTTTTGTCTTTAGTTTGATTCTTCTTAAACGTTTAGTTTTGCCCTTTTCTCACCTTTTATTCTTTTATAATGTCTGATTTGATTTCGAAATGTTTTGTCTTTTTAATGTTTAATTGTTATTTCAAATGTTTTATCGGCTTGTTTGAATTTTTTTTCTTTCCCAATATTTAATTTTTCGATTAAATCTTTAAGGTTTTTCTTTTTAAATGTTTTACCACCTTTTAATGTTTAATTTTCTTTTTAAATGCTTCATTGTATTTTCTGTTTAATTCCTATTTGAAGTCTTATTGTCTTTAAGATGTAATTTTCTAATTAAACATTTAATTTTTTAATTGAATGTTTTGTCTTTTTAAAGGTTTAATAATCTAATTAAATGTTTTGTATTTTTTAAATGTTTAGTAGTCTTCTTGTTTAATTGTGTTTTTTAAATGTTTAATATTCTTCTTATTTAATTGTATTTTTTTAATGTTTAATATTCTTATTGTTTAATTGTAATTTTTAATATTTGTATTTTTAAAATTTTGTTTAATTTCATAGTTACATGTATTGTATCTTGTTTAATTATCTAATTCAATATTTTGTCTGTTTAATATCATTTAATTGTATTTAATGTTTAACTATATTAAACAGACAAAATATTGAATTAGATAATTAAACAAGATACAATACATGTAACTATGAAATTAAACAAAATTTTTAAAATACAAATATTAAAAATTACAGATAAAATATTTTCAATAATTACACATTTAAAAAATACAATTAAAATAGACGAATATTAAACATTTAAAAAAATACAATTAAACAAGAAGAATATTAAACATTTAAAAAATACTTTTTAACAATAAAACTCTTCAAAAGTTTTATTGTATTAATTTTTTTCCCCTTTGATTTAATTTTTGTTATGTAGTTTATTTCTTTAATCTTCTTTTTCTGTCAAGATTTTAACCCCAACCTTAAAAAAGAAATAAACCCTTAGATCACAATGAAAATACTTCTGTTGTCACAATCATGAGTTAGTCAGTTATTCAATTTATCAATTCAGCTTTATTTGTTTAGCACCTTTTACACAGATGACAAAACTAAACAAGCAAAGAGAAAAAAAAATATGCTAAAACTATGATTAAAACTCAAAAACATTAAAAAAAAAAAAAAAATTTAACATGGTAATAAAATCTTGTGTTCAGGGGATGGAGGGAGTTTATTGAAGCCTTCTTGGGCTCACATGGGAAATCATTCAAAATATAAACTTGATATTCAGTCTAAGGAAACTGCAGAGCGACAGAAGAACCAACAATATCTCCTGTTTTCTCCTTTAATGAGTCGACTCTTCTTGTCCTTTCAGACCAAAGAACTAGACTCTTCACAACCTGCTCAAACTCTTGGTACAGGATCTCACCACACGGGTCAAGAAGGTTTCTGTCTCATTTCTACTCTGAAGCTCACCTTCTCCTGCTCAAACTGCTGACAAATGTTTCTGCTGCTCTAAAGTCTGGTCTCCAGAACTTCCTAAAAACTCTCAAAGTCTCTTCTGCTGCAGGTTGCTTTGTAGAACTGTTCCAGAAAACCTCACTAAACCACATGGAGGGGCCTCAAGATAGTCGTCCAAATGAAACCATACAAAAACCAAACTAGCACAACCCAAACGCTAAAGTCTCCTGCAGCCTACCAGAGAACCTCTGAGAACAGAGAATCAGGACAGGAACTCTTACCTTCTGGACAACCAACGTTGGTTCTCAAACAAGAATACAGAATGTGTCTGACCAAAAACCTCTAAAGACTCACTACAGCCAAGATAAAGACACAACTCAGCTGCATCGAATCCACTAATCACTGCACACATTAGCACCATGTGCTAACTGTGGCTAAAGAACCACATTTACCAAGACAACTATCCAGTACAAAGCCCTAAAACACACCAAGAAACACATTAAAGTCTATTTTACTGCTGGAAGCTGCAAACCAACTCCTAAAGAACAAACTAAAGCAATGGAGCCAAACCCGGTTCAGTGGTGAAGAGAAGCAGAGGAAATGTTTGACTGCAGCTAAATAAAGCAGGAAGACACTGAGCTGCTCAGGTGTTCCTGATAACACCAAGCAGCCACCTGGACAGCCAATAGGAACACAGCTTACTGGAAGTCCAGAGGGCTGGGTTAGTGAAGGAAATTTAATTTAAAGTTGAAGCAGAAAGTTAACAAAGAAAGTTGAAAACCACCTTCTGATACCTGAAATCTCTGAGTTTTCACACAAAGAACACCTGAACATGTCAAACTGGTTCCATAGTAGAACCATCATTGTAAAAACGTCATAGTATGGTGTGTTGCTCAAAAAACATTAGGACCCAGCTGTCTAGGGTCGCCGAGGAGCAACACAAAAACACGACAAACGCTGGTTTCCAGGGGGTTAGGAGGCTATTTATTTGAAAGAGTGAGTTTACAACAACACAACATGTGAGCAGAAAAATCACAAAGTCTGTCTTTAGTTCAGCTGAAAATATTAGTTTTTCTCTTTTTTTTTGACCAAAATTTTCAGGAAGTAGATGAAGAATAATTAAAGCTCTGATGTAGAAGTCCAGCTTATTTTGGATCCTTGTGGAGAGTTTAATCTTAGAGTTTGTACAGCTGTTGAGTTTTTAGAGTCACATGGATTGTTCTGACATTTAATAACCGAGTCCTGAAATAAAATTACAGTTGTGGATTTCTGTCATTTAGTCTGGACTAAACAAATAACAGCAGCATAAATCTCAAACGTCATTATGAGGAGTCTGAATTGAGGTTTCTCACTTGATAATGATCAAAACATTAAATTTAGGTTGGTTGAAAGGAATATTCCACCTTAAATCTTTGAATGTTGACCTAAAAGGTTGGTTTCAGGAAGTATTCCACCTACAAGGTCCTCAATCATCCACCTTAAAGGAACATTCCACCAAAAATCCTTGGACATGCACCTAAAATGTCGGTTTAACCGAGTATTCCATCCAAAATTCTCAAAGAGACCTGATGGGCTGGTTAAAAGGAATATTCCACCTAAAACCTCAAATATAGACCTGAAAGGGTGGTTTAGAGAAAATCCTTCGGTGTAGACCAAAAAAGTTAGTATGGAGGAATATTCCACCTGAAATGTAGACCTGAGAAGTTGGTTTGGAAGAATATACCATCCTAAACATCCTTACATGTAGACTAAAAGACGGTTTGGAAGAAAATTCCACCTAAAATCCTCCAATGTAGACCTAAAAGGTGAGTTTAATGGTATAGTCCACCTAAAATTCACTACTGTGGACCTTGGAGGTTGGTCTGATGGTATATTCCACACAACATCCTTGAACATAAACTTAAAAAGTTTGTTCAAAGGAATATTTCACCTAAAATCTTTCAATGTAGACCAAAAAATCTTGGTGGAAAGGAGTATTCCACCTTAAATGTAGACCTAAAGGATGGTTTGGAGTAATATTCTACTCTAAAATCTTCCAATGTAGACCTAAAAGGTTGATCTGATGGTATATTCTACCCAACATCCTGCCCCTAGTTACGCTGCTATAGGCCTAGGCTGCTGGGGAACCTCTCTTGATGCACTGAGCCCTTCTCTAACTACCTATGTATTTACTATATATATACCATTATTGCATTACATTCACTCTGTTTCTTTCTGTGTCCTTTCTCCGAGTGTCCCTGGTCCCAGAGCTGGATGCTGGATGCTTCAGATGTGTGGCTGTGTTTTATGGTCCTTGTGTCCCACCCCCCCACCTCTCTATCTCTACCTCTACACCTCTATCTCTACCCCTCTATCTCTACCTTTCTCCCTCTTCTGTCCCTCTCAACCCGCCCGGCCAGCAGGCAGATGGGTCCCCCCACATTAGAGCCGGGTTCTGCTCGAGGTTTTTTTTCCCCTGTTAAAAGGGTGTTTTCCTTGCCACTGTCGCCTTTTGGCTTGCTCTGGGGGTCAGGCATATGGGTTCTGTAAAGCGTCTCGAGACAATTTGACTGTAATTGGCGCTATATAAATAAAATTGAATTGAATTGAACATTTACCTAAAATGTTGGTTTAATGGTATATTCCCAGAAGAACCCTTGAACATTGGGCTTAATGGTATATTCCACCCAAAATACTTGTACATGTACCAAGAAGTCAGTGTAAAGGAAATGTAGACCTAAAAGGATTGTTTAAAGGAATATTTAAACAATTATTTTCATTATTTAATAATCTGTTATCAGTCAGAACCCTGGCAAACTTTTTTTCATCATTTTTTTTTTAGTGGAAGTCACAAATAAAGGAGCTCTTGGTTTTTCCCGGCGTTAGTGAGTCAAAAGCTGCCGTTTCAACACAGAACGTTCACATGCATCCACAAACCTCTCAGCACTCAAACATCCACAGACAGGAGGCCAGCTGGACCGAGGCTCGGCGGCATCCTCAGACCCACGAGTCGGGGCGTCGGTGAACTTGTTGGTCCGGTTTGAAGGCCTCCATGTGGTCCAGTAGAAGTCCACGTAGTCGGTGTTGGCTTTGAACCACAGCGACTGGCCGCCATCAGGTGGACCGGCTCGTCCTCGTAGGACTCCTCCTGTAGCCTTGAGGGAACCACAGGAACATTCAGTAGTTGTTGGAGTTCTTCCTGTCAGGCTCATGGTAGAACGGCTCTGAAGAATCTTGTACTCGTCTTATCTGGAACAATCTAACAGCCTAAACTGTTAACAGCTGTGTAAAGAAGCAAACACACAGGCATAGATTAGGACTCAAACTAGATTTATTTTAGAAAACAAATCAACTTAGGGGCATTTGTTCACACATGTGGCTGAATAGGAGGCCGTCCAATCAGATTTGAGGTCTTCACTCTGTAGGTTGGTTGTTTGGTGAGACTCTTGGACCTCCATCAGCTGACGTGGATGTTTGATGGTCTTCCTCTCTAGTGCCAGATGATTCATCCATGAATTCAGCAGTTACAGACTGAAATGAAGCTCATGCTGCCGTTATTGAATTCCTGTTCCAGATCAAATGTTCAGAGCTCACCTTGAATGCAGCCGTCTGCTGTCTGATAGTTTTTCTCATTGTAGTCTTCAATAAAGTCTTTTTCCTCACGTCAGGATGTGGTGAGACTCTTTCTCAGTCTCTGCAGACGTCCCTCATTGTGCATCTAAAGAGAAGAAACAGAAAAACTGATCACTGCTTCAGCATCACAAACACTCTCCAGCATTGAGAGTGTTTTAGGAATTCATTCATTGTGTTGTGAACTTTGAAGGAGCAGAAACTTTACAGCTGCCAAAGATATGAGCTCCAATTCTGGATGTTTTAGGAAATGAAGTTCATCAAATGAACACTTGATTATTGCTGATAACTCTCATTAAATTACTGAAGAAATCCAACATAAAAACCTGTAAACTCTCAGGCAGCTTTTGTTAAAGTTTGTCTATAATTCTATCATCATGTTCTGGAACCAGGACTCTGCAGAAGTTCCTTCAATCAGATACTTGTGTGTTTCTATTTAAGGCTTCAGGTTTGAACGTACAGCAGAGGATTAGAAAGGAGTGATTTTAATGTTTAAATCAGTAGAGTAAATGTTTGGAGTAAAAATGATTAAAATTTTGATTTAGATAGATTTGTGTCATAAATAATATTGTAGAGTCTCACTTAAATATATCCAAATGAGTTCAGTGTATTTATATTTTATAGAATATTTGATTTCTTAATCTCAATACTGTAGGGTCTGACCCTAAATATTATAATAATGGTGTAAATTTAAATAATATTTTAGTGCAGAGTAATAAACTTTAATCAGCTAAACTTACATAATAAATATCACTGCACAATCTTAACCTGAACATTCATATTACTGAGGTAAATTTGCATAAATCATGATATTCTAGAGTATTAACTGGAATATTTCTAACATTAATCTTTATGTATTGTGCTGATAAACAACAATAACCCAACTTCCAGATAATATTTGTTGTCTGTGATTGTGAGACTAAATTCCTCCACATTGTGGAACTGGACTGCATCCCAAAATGGAAACATGGACAGAATTTAACACTCATGTATCCATGGCAACGCTAAAGTTTCTGCTTCTTACCAAAGTTCACAACACAAGTAAAGATTTTAATGTAAAACTTCAGGGATGACTGCTGACCATAAGTATTCTGATCAATACTTCATGATCAATATCAGGACAGATGTTACAATTCCAGCTGTTCCATTAGACTGCAGTTATTCACAGAGAAATTAAAACATCACATTCCTCATAAAAACTAGATGGGACTTTTATTAAATAAAGTGTTGGTGAATAAACAGTGTAAAAAGTGCAAAGCAGCTCCATTAAATCAGGAGATGTGAGACTTCCACAGCATGGATCACCATCTGCTGTGTTGATTCATAGCTGAATGTCAGAATGAACTGAGCTAGAAAAGCTGCTTTGAGCTGCAACATTACAGTCTGACAATCCAACACCACCACAGTTTTCATCTGGTTATTTTGCTGAATAAATTTAGTATTGAAATATTTATGCAAGTTTTTCTTTTCCTGATGTGTGTAAACATTATTTTGGCTGACTCTGTATAATGGGTTTCTGACAGGTCACCAGGCAACATCTTTTTATAATAATGACAAACATACCTGCATTCTACAGGAGTGATTTTCCTCATGTGCAGGTAAAGATGTGGGAGGAGCTTAGAGATGACAGGAGCAGGAGTCATCCTCACTAATTCAGCTTCCACATAGAAACAGAAAGACCACAAACAAACACACTGATATACTCTCAAACGTTCAACCTCACAGCCTCAAAATATCTGTTTAGGAAGTGTTGTGTTTCTAAATTCTGCTGAAAGCATTGACAGACATTCTCTTACAAGGTTGTGTAAAAAGCAGCCTGTCCTCTGAGCTACTGAGAAATCTTCCTGAACAAAGTTTCTACGTGTAAATCAGCCCAACAAAAACTAAAGCCTCAGTCAGAGATAACAGGTATTGCAAATTATAAACAGCTTTCTTTGTCAACTCAGACTTTCTGCTTCAACCTCACAGAAAAAGGGGAGTTTAACTCGTTAAGTGACTGAAAATGAACGGCTTGTGCAGTTCTAGATCCAAAAGTAGGATGTTTCAACTCATGTTTTACTACAAATACATACAGTAATAAATAAATACAATGGCTGGTTGTTAGTTTATTCACTATTAATGTCATTTTATATACTGGATTGAACTTGAGCAGTGGAAGAGAGAAGGAATTTAATGAAATTATAGAGATTCAGAGAGCTAATGTTGCGCAATGTTAAGTTAAGCGTTGTTTAATTCAAACCAGCTGAATGTTAAACTTCAGTGCAGCTCAACGGGTTTCAGTTAACCTTAAAGTAAAATAACTTTTTTAAAAGCTAAAATACACAGCAGAGAAATACAGGTTGAGAAGGTCATTCTAATAATGACGCACAGCTGCGACAGCAACTAACACAGGTGTTCAGCGGTAAGTTAGCCACCTGTGTTGATTAGCCCACTAGCTAACTTAGCCGCTTAGCTTGCTAACGCGTCCGGACCAACTGCTCAAACACGACAAAACACAACTCTTCACAAGTCGCTGACTTAACGTACAACAAAACAACGCTACAGATTAGGAGTATTTATCTTCTTACCGTGTTTTACTCCAAAGACAAGATCAACAGCAGCCAGAGATGCTACCAGTCGTGCCGACCATTGATACTCATAGACTAGATCCGCTAGCGCGCTGTCTTCTATATTATCTTTGGTCTGACCAATCACTGCTCTCTGGCTCCGCCCTCTGAGAATCTTGTTGACGTTTGGCTCCACACTTGCTGATGACCACTTCCGGTCTCAGAAAATGAAAAAAAAAAAGACCTTTTTTCGTTCCTGTTTCTGACTGATTTTATTTTTTGTTTATTCTAAATATAAAATGAAAATCAAAGCATTTTTAAAATTTCGTACATCCGTTTTTGATCATGAAAAGGAAAAACGCCTTGTATTGCAATTTTAATTTTTGTACTTTAAAATGAAGATCAAATAACCACTTGATTTTTGTTTTTTAATACCTGTTTCAGAACGGAAAATCCAATTGCCAGATAAATACACGGACCTATGTGCCATTATTTTTTAAAAATTTATTTTTATTTTTTATTTTATTTATTTATTCATTTATTTTTTTTTTTACAGTTTCCGCTCATTGTATTCAGTCGATTAATAGTTTCTTGCATCGCTTCACAAAACCAGCCCACAATAACTAAATATGTGTCGATCAGGATTAATAGAAAATTAGTTAAACTGTAAATTAACAGGAAATCTCAGTGTCAGTAATTCCATACAGGATCTATATATTATGTGGTCCCTCATAAATGTATGGAAGAAACATGAATGTAACTAAAAGATTTCCGAATTCATGTATTTAAACATACAAATGATACCATAAGACGATTTCTACACTCTATAATAGATACACACATTTAGAAAGACAACGTGGATCTGAATACAGAATACAACAAAAAACTTTAAAAATCCTAAATATTCAGAGAGAAGATGTAACGTTAGTTAAATCAGAGATTTATTAAAGTGTCGGTGCTTCTATAATCCAGCATTTAGTCCAGACAGAGTTTCTTCCAGCGGATCATTCAGACACCAGCAGACCCCGAGCACCGGCAGCGTCCGTGTGTTTACCGGCGGCCGAAACTCTCCGCTTCCAGGCCAACAAAACAGCGCAGCGCCGTCGTTTTCCTTCCACTGTGTCCTCACATGTTTCTGCTAAACGGAACACCGATGTTCCACCGGAGACGTGAAGCGTTTAGTCGTTTTAGGAGCACAAATGTGCAGAAAAGTGTCAACGATCCGCCTTCGGTCCCCGTGTGTCCGACAGCTTAGAAGCCTCCTGGAAGCGAGAGACAAAAAGCTGGAAGCCGAACATGAGCCCAGTGTGGAGGGACACGCGTGTCGTCGGCGTGGCAGCGACCGTGGAGTGTGAAAAGTTGATTTTGTGCGTCTTTTGTGTCCAAAACGTGTCGGAGAAAACACAAATGTGGCCGCGTTTGAGGAGGCGGCAGCCCGGTGTGGTGTGTTGCCTCTTTACGGTTCTCATGGTGTTTATAAGTCCCGCCTCCTGCCTTCAGCTCGAACACTTTGAGATAAACAGGGACAGAGAAATATGGCAGAAGAAGCTCCAGCAGCTGCACCGGCTAAAGCCCCGGCCAAAGCCCCCAAGAAGAAGGCGGTCCGGTCCAAGACGGACGGACCCAGTCTCCCGAAGCTGATCATCGCCGCTGTGGCCGAGTCCAAGGAGCGGAAGGGGATCTCACTGGCTGCGATCAAGAAGGTGCTGGCGGTGAAGAAGGTGGATGTGGCGAAGTCCAACAAACGCATCAACACCACCGTCACCAAGATGGTCACCAAGGGGGTTCTGACCCAGACTAAGGGCACCGGAGCCTCCGGTTCCTTTAAGCTCGCTAAGACGGAGCCCAAAGCCTCCAAACCGGCCAAGAAGGTGATCAAGAAGAAGACTCCCGTTAAAGCCAAGAAACCCGCCGCCGCCAAAGCTAAGAAACCTGTCGCGGCCAAGAAGGCAGCAGCTAAGAAGACAGCGGTCAAGAAGTCCCCGAAGAAGGCAGCAGTCAAGAAAGCTGTCAAGAAGACGCCGAAGAAGAGCCCCAAGAAGCCCGCTGCTAAGAAGCCCAAAGCTGCAGCCAAGAAGCCCGCAGCCAAGAAAAGTGCAGCCAAGAAGCCTGCAGCTAAGAAAGCTGCAAAGAAGTGAAGCTGCTTCATCTCCACTCACTCATCAGCAAAGGCTCTTTTCAGAGCCACCACAGTCTCCACTAAAGAGCTGCTGCCTCACTCATCACTACATCACCACTCAACATCACTGCTCACATTTTAAAGCTCAACAAGGTGGAAACTCTACATTCAGCTCTAAACTATTAAATTTTAAATTACTATAAATCAGTCTGTAAAACACAAACACAGTGGCTTTTAAAGGAGCAGCACTTAAATATGCTAAATTAAAAATAACTTGCAATTCCAGTATGATGCATTAATTACTTGTGCCTTTTATAATAATCTTCACCATTTTAAAGGAGCAGGACTGAGCTCTTCCTGTCTGAGGAGGTACTGTTACCTCCTAGTTTATTTGTCTTTGTCAAGAAGAACAATAACCTAAAAAAGAAAAATGAAAAGAAAAAAATGTCAAAATAGCAGAAATAAATTTGACTACATGTTTTCAACAGCACTATCATACTGTAAATGCGTACTAATATAAGCTGAACTTAAAAGAAAATTATCTTTGCATTACTATTAAACAATTAGTCCAAACTTATCCCTTTTAATCCCACTGGCAACAGTTGTTGCTGCTCATTTTTCTTTTAATTTTTATTCTCTAAAAGTGCTGCTTTGGCATTGGACAGCTCATGCAAGTTTTAAAATCAAAGAATAGGTTGTCTCCTCTAAATTGCATCAACATCATGTAACTAGTGTGAATGGTCACATGACTAGGCCTCTTTACTTCCTGCCTGCACTGATGGAAGGAGATGTCTGCCTCAAACTTGTACAAGAAGAATTTAAATACCTTAATTAACAGATGTAACTGAGATATTTTGTACATACATTTTTAAAAGGGTCTACTACTCATATATAATGAGAATTTTATCCCTGCATGCATCTTTTGATCATAAGAAGAGTAAATGTAAGCATGGCAACATTTGTTGCTGCTAGCATAATACATAGTCATAGTGTCACGCTATTTGTCAAAGGTTTTGGCTGTTTATCCAATTTATCTTATGTTTCTTTTTTTTCTAAACAGTTTAAAACTATCAGAGGTTTTGAATCATCTAGACTTAAAAGAGCCCCAACCTGATATGTGCTACATCACAGTCATTCCTACAGTATAAAAAGATGCAGTTAAAGTTGACTGATAGTGACCACTCAGATAGAGAGTAGCAGGTACCGAGGAGAAACAGGCCATTTGTCTGATAGACTCCTGAATGGTGAAGCAGAGGTGACCAATCTGGAGGATGATGAAGATGTTCACTTGATAAGTCTAGACCATGCAATAACTACCCTTTAAAATAAGCAAAATAGGAACAGGGTTTTTAAAATATCACAATGACCAGCCACATCCAATAAACCAGATTTTGTGACCTATGGAGGAAC
This sequence comes from Amphiprion ocellaris, assembly GCF_022539595.1. Taxonomy (NCBI): domain Eukaryota; kingdom Metazoa; phylum Chordata; class Actinopteri; family Pomacentridae; genus Amphiprion; species Amphiprion ocellaris. The sequence goes on from NC_072777.1 coordinate 7,354,137, forward strand.
TGCAGCAGACTGCATGAAACAAACTAAAGCAGACCTTGTTGATTTGTTCCTGCTGATGTATCCTCTAACTCTAAAGGTGTTCACAAGATGATTCCATGCACAAAACAGTTATCGGGTGCATGAAAGCATTATGTACACTCATCTTCTGGTCATGATGTTAGTGGTCAGTAAATAGTCAATCTAAGCTACTGCCACAGTGTGAATTTATCTTATTTTTCTAAACTACGGTCAGTTCTTATTTTGTAAGATCAAACAGTCTTAGCTCTACGGTTATTGAACTGTTTTATGAGACTGTGAAATGCAGTAATTGTAATGTTGTCGGTTTTAGTTCTCTTCAGTATGCATTGCCATGGTATCTTTATGTATCTTATAAACAATGTTCCCTCTAATTTTTCCTGACCCACAGCACTCACTTTACACCTGGCACAACGGCTCTTTTCAGAGCCACACATGTTCACTAGCAGAGCTCAGCATCCATGATGATAGTCACCATTTATTTAGTTTCAAATAAGCCTGAAAAGCTATTTGGGCAGTGTATGTGTTACATGCACTTTTCTGAAAATGTTGATGTCTTTTTTTTTTAAAGAAGAGACTAGCATTAATGTAATTGCAGCTGTCTGGAGCAAGTATTTCGTAGTGTAGGAGTTCCTAGGCAATATATTGCAAGTGGTGTCTTTGATTAGATGTAGTTGTTAGATACACTGCTGCGCTTCATGTTATCTTAAACCTATAAACACGTGTCCCTTCCTGCCTCATCTTTAACAGCCTACTATGACTGCATAAAGACAGACAGCGTGGCCCACACTGTAAAAATCACGAAAGGCACAGTCTTCACCTCACGTTCACATTGATTTGGTCAGTTTGACTCAACCCACTGAAACTGCCACCGACTGTCCTCTTTTACGTCCGCAGATCAGCTCCATCTGTCAGTCCAGATTCACATGCTGCAACAAACGTTTTTTTGGTTGTTTTTTTTTTTTTTCAGTCACACACAAACTCAATGAGCATCTGTCTGGTTCCTATTATGTAGTAAAACATTGTAGTACCAACATATATTTAAATCGTCTTACTTCGTTTAGAATGGTTTCAGGCAAACGCATTTGAAAATGAACTGAATCCAGCTTTCTCCTTCTGGATTTAGATCACTACAACTTCAACAATTACTGTATTACATTGGTGAGTTCAAAACAAATCTGCATCTCCAAAGTACAACAATTTTAGAAGGAATCTGTTTTCTCAAATGGTGAACGATAATCAAAGATGTATGATGGATGTGAACAACTATGATGTTAACCTAAAACCACTTTGTCTCATTCGGAACAAATAGTTCAAAAATAATGCAGATTTTTCTTTTGATTTCAATTCATATCAGTGCATGTTTAGAGCAAGATGATGGTATTGAAAACATGTACACTTTCTAATTAAATTCTGCTAATTTACATTTTATTTAAATATATAATTCTCATTTTGTTGTTCTTTAAAAAAATGTTCTCAAAATGATGTAACACATTTGATAAACTAAAATCAAACTCATAATAAATGAGAAAATGTGATATGCCTCCTCAGATAGAAAATGAACATTATTATCAAAGACATAAGTCCTAAACACAACGGAATAATGAGATTATAAATTATACTCAATTTAAAATAGAAAAAACAGAAATATTGTAATCATTGCAGCTATTTTTCTTTTTAGTATAAACAATTGTCAAGAAAGTCACGATAAAAATGATAAAATATAAACTGTTAGAGAAGAGGGGTAGTAGTAAATAACTTTAAAATATTACATCCTTAAGTTCTAAATTACATTTCAGTTATTATTTATATATAAATAGAAATATAAGTATACAAGTATTTTCCTCAAGTAGCAACTTGTTGGTCTGATTATTGTCAGAGCTTATTTGGATTGTCTTTCTCTGGGCGTTATAAAAGTCAAGAATAAGTCTTCAAACCCTCCTTGTTATTTTCAACCTGTGAAACTATAAACACCACATGGGTTATTTACAAAGTAAAGCAATTTTGAGATTAAGGCTTTAATGATTTCATAGACTCAAATGGTGGAAAGATACAAAACATGCATGAGAAAAGAACAAGTGAAAATCCTTAATACGACTAAATTTTCACAAAAATGTATTAAGTTCTGAATGTAATCTAATGAATGTATTGTGAGAGTGGTGATGTAGTGATGAGTGAGGCAGCAGCTCTTTAGTGGAGACTGTGGTGGCTCTGAAAAGAGCCTTTGCTTATGAGTGAGTGGAGATGAAGCAGCTTCACTTCTTTGCAGCTTTCTTAGCTGTAGGCTTCTTGGCTGCACTTTTCTTGGCTGCGGGCTTCTTGGCTGCAGCTTTGGGCTTCTTAGCGGCGGGCTTCTTGGGGCTCTTCTTCGGCGTCTTCTTGACAGCTTTCTTGACTGCTGCCTTCTTCGGGGACTTCTTGACCGCTGTCTTCTTAGCTGCTGCCTTCTTGGCCGCGACAGGTTTCTTAGCTTTGGCGGCGGCGGCGGCGGGTTTCTTGGCTTTAACGGGAGTCTTCTTCTTGATCACCTTCTTGGCCGGTTTGGAGGCTTTGGGCTCCGTCTTAGCGAGCTTAAAGGAACCGGAGGCTCCGGTGCCCTTAGTCTGGGTCAGAACCCCCTTGGTGACCATCTTGGTGACGGTGGTGTTGATGCGTTTGTTGGACTTCGCCACATCCACCTTCTTGGCCGCCAGCACCTTCTTGATCGCAGCCAGTGAGATCCCCTTCCGCTCCTTGGACTCGGCCACAGCGGCGATGATCAGCTTCGGGAGACTGGGTCCGTCCGTCTTGGACCGGACCGCCTTCTTCTTGGGGGCTTTGGCCGGGGCTTTAGCCGGTGCAGCTGCTGGAGCTTCTTCTGCCATATTTCTCTGTCCCTGTTTATCTCAAAGTGTTCGAGCTGAAGGCAGGAGGCGGGACTTATAAACACCATGAGAACCGTAAAGAGGCAACACACCACACCGGGCTGCCGCCTCCTCAAACGCGGCCACATTTGTGTTTTCTCCGACACGTTTTGGACACAAAAGACGCACAAAATCAACTTTTCACACTCCACGGTCGCTGCCACGCCGACGACACGCGTGTCCCTCCACACTGGGCTCATGTTCGGCTTCCAGCTTTTTGTCTCTCGCTTCCAGGAGGCTTCTAAGCTGTCGGACACACGGGGACCGAAGGCGGATCGTTGACACTTTTCTGCACATTTGTGCTCCTAAAACGACTAAACGCTTCACGTCTCCGGTGGAACATCGGTGTTCCGTTTAGCAGAAACATGTGAGGACACAGTGGAAGGAAAACGACGGCGCTGCGCTGTTTTGTTGGCCTGGAAGCGGAGAGTTTCGGCCGCCGGTAAACACACGGACGCTGCCGGTGCTCGGGGTCTGCTGGTGTCTGAATGATCCGCTGGAAGAAACTCTGTCTGGACTAAATGCTGGATTATAGAAGCACCGACACTTTAATAAATCTCTGATTTAACTAACGTTACATCTTCTCTCTGAATATTTAGGATTTTTAAAGTTTTTTGTTGTATTCTGTATTCAGATCCATGTCGCAACTCTTTCTAAATGTGTGTATATATTATAATAAAATGTAGAAATCGTCTTATGGTATCATTTGTATGTTTAAATACACGTATTAATAATCTTTTAGTTGCATTAACGTTTTTCACATTTATTCTTAATCACATAGATCTTGTTTGCAGTTACTGATACTGAATTCCCCTGTTAGATTACAATTAAACTAACTTTTTATTCATTCTGATCAACACATTTATTTATTGTGGGCTGGTGTGGGAAACTATGCAAGAAACTGAAACTGTAAAATTAATTAATTAATTAATTAATAGCACAAGAATTATTTACATCCAGACTGGAACTACATGAGAGGCTCAAATCCTATTGAAATATAATTTACAAAACATTCTGAATCATCTAACATCAGCCTGTTTTTGCTGAGTGGTTAAGAAATCAATGACTTTAGTAAAGACAGCAACATGCAGCTGTCACTAAAATAATTGTTCTATCAAAACAGAAAATTCCTTTTTTAATTAAATATCTTGGCTACACGATAAGATAGTTTTAAAAGTTTGATGAAGACAAAGACTATTAAGAGCTTTATTAACCAATTAAATGATCTGAAAAACAATTCTATAACAGACAAGTAACCAGATCAGAGACTTTAAAACTTGAGTTCTCCTCCTGGTCTTAGAACCTGTGCTGCCAAGTTTTGAAGTCGTTGGAAAAGAATTATGGTCTTTTTTGGGTTTTCTTTTTCGTAGTTTTAGAGGACTTGTCGCAGTCGGGCAGGATTTTTAAGTGTTAAAATACTTAATTTGGTAGCAATCTTGATCAGCTTGTTAACATTCAGAGTTCACAGTTTTTTTTTTTTTACTTTTCTCTCCTACTTGCTGTTCCTGAGTCACTTTCACTCTGTATTTCTCTAATATCATAGTTTTGTCATCCAATACCAAAATACTCAATTTCAGAGCATTTTTTTTTTACCTCAATAAGTGGTCATTAATACAATGAACCAGCAGGCTGCTGCTCTGTACACAGATTTATGTAAATACAATAACTGGATACACAGATATGACATCTTAAAAATCACACTTCTAGCAACAACTTCACATTAAACATCCTGTAATCAATCAAAATTATTCATGTATTTATAACTGATCGAGCTAAGCTTAGTAAGAACAGAGAAGCAGAATTAATGAAAACCAAAGCAATATTTTGGAGCATGTCGGTTATTATCAGATAAACATTTTCTTGATCCCACAGTGAGGAAAGTCAGACTGGATGGGGAGAGACCAGTATCATGTGTTGAAATTCAAATTGAACTTATTGATCCAGGTTCTGTCACCAGGTTCAGGTTCCCTGTTTTTCCCCATTGACCTGATTAGGTCTGGACTCTTCTCCAGGTCTCGTTTACTTGTTACTCATCCACTTTCTTCCAATAATTGGCCTCACACTCACTGATCTTTCCTTTGCACCCTCCTCAGTTCTATCTCTGACCTCCTTTTCTCCAGCAGCAAACACAACAGGAATAAACGTGTGCAGAATTATATATATATATATATATATATATATATATATATAAAAAAAAATTTTTTTTTTTTAAAAATTAAAAAAGGGAGACTGATCATAAACAGAGAGAAAGACTTGACTCAGCCGTCACACATGATACTTTCTTGAGTAGCAGTTATTTTTTATATGCATGGTTACTAAACATGAACAGCGTACTTTGGTTATCTTGCAAAAACATGGAAACAGACAATACCGTCGTGTTATATACACATATATATCACCTCATTAAGCAGAGAAAAAAAAAGCCATATAGATACCAACTCAAATCACAGCAGACTGCATTTAGTAGGACCGAGCTCTCTCTGTAGATGTGTGGCCCTGAAAAGGACCTTTGTTTTGCTGCATCATCGCTGACTTTAACCTCCGAAGCCGTACAGAGTGCGGCCCTGCCTCTTCAGAGCGTACACCACATCCATGGCGGTCACCGTCTTCCTCTTGGCGTGCTCGGTGTAGGTGACGGCATCACGGATGACGTTCTCCAAGAACACCTTCAACACACCGCGAGTCTCCTCGTAGATCAGACCCGAGATACGCTTGACTCCACCGCGGCGAGCCAGACGGCGGATAGCGGGCTTGGTGATTCCCTGGATGTTATCCCGGAGAACTTTACGGTGACGCTTAGCGCCTCCTTTACCGAGTCCTTTCCCTCCTTTGCCTCGTCCAGACATCACTGCTTTTCTGTAGACTTCTACTCAATGATGCCGCTGCTGGATTCACGGGCATTTAACTCTCTACTGAGGACGTGATAGAAGACAGAAGCGGTCCTCCTCTTCTTCTTCTGTGGATGTTCAATGCTGCTTAATAATGAACCTTCTTTGCTCCATCAGCGCCACCAACTGACCAACAGCAGGATCAGCAGCTGCTGTCTTTATGGATCCTTCAGCAGGAAATTCACACATTACAGCAGCTGAGAAGATACAATAAGAATTGTGTTTAAAACAGAGCACTGTCACCATATAGCACACACAAAGCAATAATACAATATATAAACATGAATCTAACATGTCATTTAAAATAGTAAAGGGACCATCAAATCAGATATTAACATTCACTGTGGTCAGCAGAAGAAATGTTAGTTTTGGGAACAAACATTTGAAAAAGTATTTTTTGGTGGTCATATTGATAAAACCCTGAAACGTCAGTTTGTGCGTAGTGATGGTTTATCTTAATGGTGCTTATTGTATTTATTTTACTGATCTGTTGATCTGTTTAACACAGGATCAGATATCATGGTGATCTTAGAACGTAATATTCTGAATACTCCAGCAATACTCATTTCATTGTTTAATCAAATGTATGTCAATGACAGAATAATCACAGTTGCAATTTTTTTCTGCAATGTATTAAATCAGTCACAATATTGAGCTGCAAATTCTTAAATGATAATGATCCACAAAAATACAACGATCAAAGCAATCAGCAAAAAAATGCATTCAGATTTAATTCATGTCTTCAACAGAATATGGAATTGTTCCAAGTTTGGTCCTACAGATCACAGTTTTGACACAGCTGAAAGCGCTGTAAAGCTCTGCAGATAAAGTGTGTGGCTCTTAAAAGAGCCGTTGTGTGTGTAGATGATGAAAGTGTTTACTTGGAGCTGGTGTACTTGGTGACGACCTTGGTACCCTCGGACACGGCGTGCTTGGTCAGCTCACTCAACATCACTTCTCTCATTGTAAAGCTCAGCAAGATGCTCTAAACTTCAACACTTAGATATTAATAATAAATCAAATTTTAAAAATCCACATCAGTCTGTTTGAAACAACTGGCTGTTATTAATGTGTTCAATAGATCTAGAGACTTTAAATATATTAAAAATAAGAACTGAAATGTAATCAATCATCAAGTTTTTTATTATTTTTTTAAAAGATGCATTTAATACTATCCCTCTTCTCACTAAGTATATATTTTACAACTTTAAAAAAAACGTAAATACAAAACAGCATAATATCTTATCTTAATACTGATGTTTTTCTACTCTTTGTTATAAGTATAATTTGTAATTCCATTATGTTGTGTTAATTACTTTTGCCTTTGATAATAATGTTCACCATTTTAAAGGAGCAGGACTGAGCTCTGTATCTGACAAGGTGCTGTTACCTCCTAGTTTATCATTTAGTCTTTTTCAGAAAGAATAAAAAACTAAAAAATTAAAAATGGAAAGAAAAATGTAAAATTAGCAGAAATAAATTTGACATGTTTTCAACAGCACCATCAAATTGTAAACACGTACTAATATAATTTGAATTTAAAAGAAAATGATATTTGCCTCACTATTAAACAATTAGTCCAAACTTAATTGTTCTGATTCGGAATTGTTTTGGGAAGAACTGCGGACGTAAGAGAGGACAGCCTGTGGCATTTTTCACTGGGCGGAGCCAAACAGACAAACTTTTATGACCGAAACCAACATGTTCCAATAACTACAGATTTAGTCTCGAATATGGCATTTGCTAGATTCATGTAGTGTTCATTGGTGTTTCTTTTTATTGTGGTTGTTTTGTGTGCTATATCACACTGTGAACAACACTGTTGTACACGGGCAGGGTGGTTTGTGTCCTACAAAACCATTACATTCTAAAGTAACTTAATTGGTGCAACAACTGTGTAATATAAGATGACGGTCTGGATGTTGCACCAACTGTTGAAGTGTTTGAGACGTATGAGAACGTTTGCCTTTTACCAGAAGACAGTGTTTGGCTCTGAAAAGAGCCTTTGTGTTGATCAGCAGGTCTCCTGCTTTACTTGGACTTAGCGGGCTTCTCGGTCTTCTTGGGCAGCAGCACAGCCTGGATGTTGGGCAACACGCCGCCCTGAGCGATGGTCACTCCGCCCAGCAGCTTGTTGAGCTCCTCGTCGTTGCGGACAGCCAGCTGCAAGTGACGGGGAATGATGCGAGTTTTCTTGTTGTCTCTGGCGGCGTTTCCAGCCAGCTCCAGGATCTCAGCGGTCAGGTACTCCAGCACAGCCGCCAGATAGACGGGAGCGCCGGCACCCACACGCTCCGCATAGTGGCCCTTCCTCAGCAGTCTGTGGACACGACCCACCGGGAACTGAAGTCCTGCCCGGGAGGAGCGGGTCTTTGCCTTGGCTCTGGCTTTGCCGCCGGTCTTTCCACGTCCAGACATGTTTCAGAATAAACGCTTCTTAATGGGAGCAGAAATGAGAATAACGTCAACGTGACAAACCGCAGTCTTATATAGGAACACAGCTGCTCACTGATTGGTCAGAATGAGAGGGAAGTGTGATCGTCCAATCAGAGGAGAGTTATTGTTAGAGTTATTACAGGCTTTTTCTGCTCTAACTTTATTCTACAGTCACTGTAAAAATTGAGCTCAGAATATGAATGAAAGCTGATGCACCTGTGAATAATAATGACAATAATATATCAGTAATGGTTGCTGTGTTAGCTCGAACCTCTGGATGCTACATTTGGGTCCATTTCTTCTCTGTTCATGGTAGATGTCTTCCAAGCAGAAGAAGCCCAGAGCTATGGAGATGAGGAGGGGAAGTTGTCTAGTCTGAGAAGGTTTGCTGCTTCTGAGGCAGGAAACAGACCAGCAGCACCCAGAAGAAGTGGCATGATCTGTATCTGAAGGTAAAGTCAGTAGTAATTGTGCAGTTACCAGGGATAAAGCTAATTCACCTAAAAATGGGATTCATTTTTATGATTTGCTCAGACTGTATTTTAGATAAATTTCTGATGCAGATGAGGGGACGGTCGTCTCTGTTTGGAGACACAACATGTAGCTGTGGTTTCCATAAAGGAGCTGTCACTGATCTTTCATTAAATTAATCTTTAAACGTCTTTAAGGAAACACTTAACTGCCACATCTGATCCTCTTCACACTCCAACAGCACAAGATGTGGAGACTCCTCCAGGTCTAAAGCTGCACTAAATGTTTCAGCATTGTAATGTGGCTGTGTCGTGGTATTTGTATTTCTCTATTGACCCTAGCAAAACTTTTCAAAGCTTTATTTAGTTTTTCTTCTGCATTGTTGTATACAGCTCTGGTCAAGTTGCTTTAATATAGGCACTGTCTATTGTATGTAATTAACTCCTATATTTCTTTGTGTGTTTTTGTGATTCCCGCTTAAGCTGCACATTTTGTCACAAATCTGACCTTTATTTCTGCAGCAGTGCTTTTCGTGTTTTTGTACATAAATATCTGTATAAAAAGGATCAAACAGACCTTTTTGCAGAGTCAGACTAAAATGACATGATATGAACAGTATGTATTCAAAACCATTTCATAACTGATCCAACTGGCCTTGTTATTTGTCAGAGTATTGTACAAAAACAATAACTGTTCATACTGTTTTTTTTTTTTTCAATAGCACATAAGAAAAAGCAATTTTTCTGTGGATCAGACCGGTTAGCAATACATTTACAATAGGCCACTTGTATTTTATATGGCAAAATTAGTTATATCTCAAAGATTAACAACAACTGGTTAAAGTTTGTGTTGGAATATACTTGTTAAGAGCTGGGATTAAACTGACAACCTTCATATCCACAGCTTCCCACCATCATCCATCATCTAAATTACATATTTTGCTTAAATTATTGAAATTCAAGTAAGAAATTGCATTCGTGCATCAGAATGGCAGCAAAGCTGAGAAAGGCTCTCAATTCACCTCTTCTTTTTCTAATTTTTCTCAACTTTTTTCCTTCTTTATCCCCCCCTCCAAAAAAACGCACTACTGTTCCCCAGCTCAACTTTTGTCTGAGTCCAGAATATCCCGAAACACGTCCAAAATGACTCAAATTTGTCCACAGTGATCCAAAATAAATTTAAACTCATCTGAAATGACTGAAAATTGTTTAAAATTACTCAAAGTTTGCCTATATTGACTCAAAATAGTTCAAAATTACTGATAAATGGTCTGAAAAACTCAAAAATAAAGTCTAAAATAACTAACTCCAAAATGATCCAAAATGGGATTCATATTGGCATTCTGTGTAAATATCTAAAAACTGGAACCTTGTCTGGTCAAATTTTAACACATCAGATTCTACTGATGTTAGAACCTCAAAAGTTGGTGAAATGCTGATCAAAGACTGCATTTTAGTAGAAATATTGATCCATCCATATATATATATATATATATATATATATATATATATATATATATATATATATATATATATATATATATATATATATATATATACACTAACATGAACTTTATGGAAACACTATAAAAGCCTGATTCAAATTTTGTTTTCCTTTTTCCAATTTTATGGCTGTGGGAGTTTCTGCAGATATTAAATCCTTAAAATGGCTTCTCTGTTACTGTTTTTATTTTTATTGAGAGTGAAAATACAAATATGTATGCAAAAAAAATGGCCAAAATATTTTTCAGAACTTTCAAATGGGTCTCAAATAAGAACTAAGTGGCCTCCACACAGGATCTGAATGGGTGGAGCAGCTTATTTCCTGGATTCTGACTGAACACAGATTGAATCTTCAAGCTGCTCTTAAAGTTAGACACAAACCAGCTGTTTCCACTCGTCTTTCCCACCTCAACCGTCTGTCTCATGATGTGAAGCTGGAATTTGAAATTTAATGAGAATCTATTAGAAACTGTACCAAACCATGCACTAAAATGAGTCAAATAATAAATTTGGACACAAAACCCAAACAAGAAGTGCACATTTAAAATAGTTTGGTTCAATAGAAATTAATTCAGTCAGACTGTATTTGTACAAAACCTTTAGCACAATCAGGATGGAACACAAACTGCTTTACAGAACAAAAGAATGCCACAAAAACCAATCCTATATAAACCTTCTAAATGAAGGAGTGGATGAAAACAGGGAGTGAAGGAACACTGTCAGAAATAAATGCAATGAGGAGACATCAGCGGTAGAAGAGAAAAAAAGAGACCAAATGTAAAAATACAGAGACAAATAAATGAAATACATGAAAGAATAAACAGAGAATAAAGTAGAACTAATATCACTTAAAGTCAGACTAAAAGGCAGCTTAGACTTTTAAAATATCCACAATTTCTGCTGCCCTCAGGTGTTCAGGAAGAACGTTCCAGAGATGTGGAACACAACTCCAGTTCCTTCAAGCTCGCCAAGACGGAGCCCAAAGCCTCCAAACCGGCCAAGAAGGTGATCAAGAAGAAGACTCCCATCAAAGCCAAGAAACCCGCCGCCGCCAAAGCTAAGAAACCTGCCGTGGCCAAGAAGGCAGCAGCTAAAAAGACAGCGGTCAAGAAGTCCCCGAAGAAGGCAGCAGTCAAGAAAGCTGTCAAGAAGACGCCGAAGAAGAGCCCCAAGAAGCCCGCCGCTAAGAAGCCCAAAGCTGCAGCCAAGAAGCCCACAACCAAGAAAAGTGCAGCCAAGAAGCCTGCAGCTAAGAAAGCTGCAAAGAAGTGAAGCTGCTTCATCTCCACTCACTCATCAGCAAAGGCTCTTTTCAGAGCCACCACAGTCTCCACTAAAGAGCTGCTGCCTCACTCATCACTACATCACCACTCAACATCACTGCTCACATTTTAAAGCTCTACAACATGGAAACACTACATTCAGCTCTAAACTTCAACAATATAACAGAAATAGAAAAATTGCTCTGCACTTCCAGTCAACCTCTGCAATCAATTAATACAATTAAATCCACATCAGACTGTGAATCAGGCAGAATCTGGATTAGAGTTTTAAATCAAGAAATTCCTGATGCATTCATATGATTCATGCTGCATATTTCTACATCTTGTCTTCTGCATTGAATGAAAATAGTTCAGGTATATTTTCAGTAGTACAGCTCAACATTCATGCATCAACCTTTAATCACAGCAAACTAATAAATCCCTGAGTATTTATTTGATGATATTCAAGCTTTTTCCATCTTCAGGTGAAAATATTAAATAATTAGACCAAGTTACTACTGGGGAGAAATACATTTACATACATTTGTACATTCCTCTGTTCTGCCATCTGTATATATTAAATGTAAGAAGTGAAATGTAATTTGGAACTGAGGATGTAATACTGATATTTTAAAATCGTTTTACTACTACCTGTCTTCACTACATATATATAGCAATTTTTATAGTTTGACTTTCCTGACAGTTTTTATGCAAAAACAGCACAATATTTTCAATTATTACAATACTGCTGTTTTTTTCTGAATTGAGTATAATTTATAATCTTATTATTCCTCTGTTGTGTTTTGTTGCTTTAATAATCATGTTCAGCATTTTAAAGGAGCAGGACTGAGCTCTTTTGTTTCACATGTATGTGCTTAATTATTATGAGTTTGATTTTAATTTATAAAATGGGTTATATAATTTCAAAAACTTTTTTTCAAAGAACAATAAACTGATTATATTTAAATAAAAGATATACAATTAGCAGACATAAACTGGACAATATACAACATGTTTTCAAAAGCATCACCATACTGTAAACAAGCACTAATGTAAGCTGAAGTCAAAAATGGTTTACGGTAGACATCATTGTTGTTCACCTCCATTATAGTTCACGTTTTGAGAAGAGAGATTCTGTCAAAAACATGTGGACATCAGAGAAGCAGATTTGATTTGAGGTATGGTCCAGAATTCACCAGTCTAATTCATTAGTCATTAGTCAAGCTGGATTCAGTTCATTTTCAAATGTGTTTGTTTGTCCCCATATTTTACGACAGAAGTCGAATGATTCTACATATTTATTGTCAGAGGTAAACCAGATTTTGCCACCAGATGATGTATTTTTATACATGTCTGTGTTGATCCTTTGATGACTTTCTGCTGCTATTTTGTGGATACATGAGTTTGGTTGAGTATCAGTACATATTTGTACAAGTGAAAATGAATTCTTTCAAAGTAGCTGTTGCTGTATAATAATAACATTAATATTATTAATAAAGTTAAAATGCCTGAACCACCCTAAATGAAAGAAGCCAGTTTAAATATATGTTGGTACTAGAATATTTTTGCTACATTATAGGAACCAGACATATGCTCACTGAGAGTTTGTGTGACTCTGAGAAGAGTCCTTGGTTTGACCCGGGCTGACAGAGAGGGCTGTTTGCTGCGGACGTAAGAGAGGACAGTGAGTGTCAGTTTCACTTCTAGTAGGCTGTTAAAGGGAAGGAAACAACGGAAGAAGGGACACGTATATGCAGGTTTCCAGAATTTCCCTGTGGGGATTAATAATGTCAGTCCAAGTAGAAGTTGAGATGAAACATATGAGTGTAACTAACAATTACATCTAAGATGCCACTGCAATAAAATGCCTGGGGACTCCTACACTGCAATGTACTTGCTCCTCCTGTGGAATATTAAGTCTCTACATAAATATTTATAACATGTATTGTAAACAATTCACTTCCATTTTGTTCAGAAAGCTGTATGCAAGACACAAGTTTCCCAAACCGCTTTCCACAATGAATTGAAAGTAAATAAATGATTAATGCAGTTATGTGGTGAACATGTGTGGCTCTGAAAAGAGCCGTTGTGCCAGGTGTAAAGTGAGTGCTGTGGGTCTAAGCTCTCTCTCCACGGATGCGGCGGGCCAGCTGGATGTCTTTGGGCATGATGGTGACCCTCTTGGCGTGGATGGCGCACAGGTTGGTGTCCTCGAAGAGACCGACCAGGTAAGCCTCGCTGGCCTCCTGCAGAGCCATGACAGCGGAGCTCTGAAAGCGCAGATCGGTCTTGAAGTCCTGAGCGATCTCTCTGACGAGGCGCTGGAAGGGCAGCTTGCGGATCAGCAGCTCCGTGGATTTCTGGTAGCGACGGATCTCTCTCAGAGCCACGGTACCGGGACGGTAACGGTGAGGCTTCTTCACACCGCCGGTGGCCGGGGCGCTCTTGCGGGCAGCCTTGGTAGCCAGCTGCTTCCTGGGAGCTTTTCCTCCGGTGGATTTCCGGGCGGTCTGCTTGGTTCTGGCCATTCTGCTTCCTCTGTCTTCACTGGTCCAACAGTAAAACACAAGTGGAGACTGAGCGGCAACAGCGAGCTTATATGGAGAGCGGCGGAGCAACGGCAGCTCTGATTGGTCCAGAGCGGTGCCGCATGTGGGGTATCAGAGCGTGTATTGGATGAAATGAATGTGACGTTTGAAATAAACCCCGCCTCCACAGCAGCCGCCATCTTTCATAAATCCTGATTTAAACTCGTCTAATTTTATACTGAAGTTTAAATGTTTTATTTTATTAGTTCAATGACTTAATTCCTTTATTTTCCTAAAAAAATAACACTATGGAAAGCTTCTTGGCTCATAGAAAACAAGATAAAGACAACGATAAAGAAGGAATTGTATTGAAGAACTGTATTTAAGCACTGAGGAAAATAGTTTTGGAAAAACGTGAATATTGAAATGTAGTGTCTAAAGTTTTGCTGTATAAGGGAGCTTTAGTGCGGTGTGTAGTGAAATCCTGTGTGCTTATAACGGCTTGTTGCGTTTTGTGTAAAACGCTTTATGCTAGTAGAATAAGAAATTGTTTCAAATTTGGTCCTACAGATGACAGTGTGGACACAGCTGAAAGAGAATCTAGAGCTCTGCAGATCAAGTGTGTGGCTCTTAAAAGAGCCGTTGTGTGTTGTGGATGATGAAGGTGTTTACTTGGAGCTGGTGTACTTGGTGACGGCCTTGGTTCCCTCAGACACGGCGTGCTTGGCCAGCTCACCGGGCAGCAGCAGTCTGACGGCAGTCTGGATCTCCCTGGAGGTGATGGTGGAGCGCTTGTTGTAGTGAGCCAGGCGGGAGGCCTCGCCGGCGATCCGCTCGAAGATGTCGCTGACGAACGAGTTCATGATGCCCATGGCCTTGGACGAGATGCCGGTATCGGGATGGACCTGCTTCAGCACCTTGTACACGTAGATAGCGTAGCTCTCTTTCCTGCTCCTCTTCCTCTTCTTGCCGCCCTTTCCGGCGCTCTTCGTCACCGCTTTCTTGGAGCCCTTCTTCGGGGCGGACTTTGCTGGTTCTGGCATCTTTCTCCGTCACTGTAGTAACGATTGAAGCTCAGAGCAGAGAGAGGCTCTTCTTATACAGGCCGCATGGAAATACGACTGCGCAGCCCCCCGTCTGTCATTGGCTGATCTGCTCAGCTGGTTGGAGTCTGGTTTCCATGGAGACCACACAGAAAGCTGGAGACCTCCGACAGTTTCAATGTAGTTCTTCAGATGTGACCACTTTTCCCTCTAAGCTGCGCACTGCTGACACGGTCTCCGCGCACAGAAAATCTGCGCTGCGCACAAAAAAAATCCAGCCTGAATTGAAAATAAAATAAACACATAATTCATCCTGTGCTATTTTTCAGTGTGAGTCAGTGAGTGATCGGTGACTGGCTGCTGCAGCCAATGATGTGATTCACATCCGTATTTTTGCAGCTAATCAACGTCATTTACAGGCGTCCTTCTGTGCAGCCACCATTGTTCTAGCTAGCAGAGCGGTGTGGCTGATGTGGAGTGAAGGCCGCTAATGATGCTGAGTGCTGCTTATGTTGACCCTTTATAATAATGGCAAAACGAACTGGCAGTGGCACATCCCCTCACCAAGCCAAAGCAAAAAAGAAATGCGGTTCTTTTTAAGATGGAATGGCTGTGAGAGTTAGAGTTGCAACCAGTCCCTTAAAATATGGAATCGTCCTTTATTTGACAATTAATTGTTGATCCGTGTTTTCATAAATGTTGCATACACGTCTGTCACACACTCATCAGAACTGTGCAATGAACAAACCAAAACACAGGAAATATTAAGGGCAGCCAATTTCATCTCCATAGGAACTATGTAGTGAGGACCCGATGTGAGGTCCAGCTGATAGACGTCTCTGTGTGTCCAGTCCTGCCCGGTCCTATGGTTCTGTCTCTGGTTTCTTGGTTACAGATGCTGCTGCTCCCACGCGTTTAAAAATGTCTACACCCAGAACTCCACCACGTCCAAAGAAACAAACACATTTAGAAAATTACAGACATGAGTGGGGAAGACTGTACTAAATAAATCAATAAATACATGCATACACACATATATAAGTTAATACATTAATTGTGTGAAGATAAGATTTAGATTTAGATGAAAAAAAGTCTGTAGAGAATTTCTTTGTACAGTTCTCTGCATCCAGTTGTTTATGTTTTTGCAGAATCCAGTATTACTCACTGGTTGGTCATTACATTTTATTAGTATGGTTTCACTGTTTAAAATGAGGCCACTTCTTTTCAGACAGAACCTGTGATCATAAAACAATACAAAATGGTTAGTTCCATGTTAATAAAGCACTTAAAGCTTTCAGTATGGCTAAATGTTTTTTTCAAAATTAAATATATCACTCCTTAGGTGGTAGTGGCCCCAAGTTCAGTAAAGTTGAAAGATATTCACAGATTCGGACTTCCAGCATCAATGAGTCGTTACAAATAGCTTGTCCAAACATAAAGGATGTCTCTCTCCCATCGTTGTAAGGCAGACAAAGTGCTACAAGCCCAGTTTTATCAAAAGTAGCTGTCTTTCAAGCTGCACAAATAACATTGGTGTCTATGGAGTGAACAGGAACCGTCTGCAAATTGCAAAACCACTGCAACAGCAAAGAGAGACAAATATTCAATAACTTCACTCTTATACATTGTAGTGTCACTAAAATCACTGCAGCCTTCAACTGGCTCCTGTTGACAAAGTGTACAAAAGTTTGGCCACTCTTGAACCTGTTAAGTTGTATAGAGCCATAAAGCAAGTCAGGAGTTTCTATTGGGAATGAATAACTAATTAAAATATAAAACATAGAACATGCAGAGCAGTTGAACTGAACATGCTGTTTTTACTGACAATTAAATTTGAAAGGCATTCCCCCCCCCCCCCCCCATTCTTTATAAATATAATGCTAAACTAATAATTTGGCAAAATGCAGTTTAATGTGATTCATCTTTAGGCACATCTGAGAAAATATTCTATAACTGTACCTACTGTAGACTCACAAAAATGCACTTTTTCCTTACCTGAGCAGGTCAGGTGTGGGTTATATTTCGGAGAAACGTCGCCATCTGGCGCCCTCTTATGAGATCACAACTAAAACCAGTTACATCCGGGTTCCTGAGTCAGCTGACCAAAACACGGAAGCGGGTCCAGTTGTGAAGTATCAGCAAGCTCAGAAAACAGCATGAGCAGGAGAGAAGAAGAAATATCGTGTTTTGTGGATTTATGAAACGTTTTCTTTCTCTTTTAACGCCTCGACGTGACGCTGAAATATCAAACTGGTCGTATTTTATCTGTGAGTAAAGCGATAAGACAGTATTACCGAGTTTTTTTTTTTTTTTTGGTTTTGCTCTGCTACTGTGCTCATTTGGTCGTTTTCTGAGTTATACATTTATTTAAATAATAGTTTAGCCACCATTGTAACTTTCAAATATGTTTAAGACTCATAGATTTGTCGGTAAATTAATATATAAAGCTTCCTGTGTGAATGTTGAGAACTTGCATGTCCAGTATTCAGCACATTTAGAGCCATATGAAGAGAAATGTTGTACTTTAAAAACATTTAATTGAACGTAAATGACAGGACCGAGCAACAGTCTTCTATATTGTTGTGAGAATTTGTTTGCATTTGTGAAAAGACACGTAAAAAAAGGCAGCCCTGACTTCACCAGACCAAATCCAGCTCAAAAACCACAACACCTAGACCTGGAATAGAATATCAGTGAAGGTGTAAAGACCACTTAAAATAGTTTCAGGTTTATGAACTTTTCATTCCATTTGTAAAAAGAGAACATAAAGAAAATATTTGTTTTCTGCAGACTGTAGCTAAACGATCAGCCTACTATAAATGGAAACAATGCAGTTGACAAATCACAAAGGCTGTACTTGAGGATACACATTATGCAGCTTGTCTGACCCAGGAGTCATGTCATGTTAATGGTTTTACAAATTCATGCTGTCCTCCTTGTGTGACCGTCACATTTTTGATGGTCTGCCATATGGTAATAGTCCATCCCATCACGTCTTCAATATTGTTATTTTAAATTTTACCTATATTTATCACCTTGTGATTAGGCATCTCTGTTCCAAGAGTACCCTTGTCACAACAGGAAACAGCACATGGCAACAGGCTGCAGACACACAACAATTTAAATAACGTTTTCAAGAGTGCATTACAGTATTGCAAAATTGTAATAATACGTTACAAGTCAATGACAATGACCCAAGCAGGGATAAAAATCTGAGTGTGTCTGCCTGTTAATACACAATGAGTGTTGGACTAAAGCTTGTCTTTTAAAAATTCTATAACACATTTAAATGGTAATATCCACCAGAAAAATTGCAATTAGATATTTTCCCAAATAATGTTAATCTTGTGACAGACCATGTCAGACCGAGTTCAGATCAAAAACCAACATACTCACATTTGTTGGTTCAGGGCTACATTGCCCCAGAAAAGCAGACCCCCTTTTAAACCTTGTATTTGTGAAAAGACAAAAAAGGATGACTTCACTTTTGTCACACTCAGACTACATCATGTTTAGACCAGAAACCATTCCACTTAGACTGAATAAACCTGAACCAGATCAACAGAAAAAGTGTAAAGGCTCCTTAAAATACAGTTTCATATTCATAGTACCTTTATTGTGTTTGTAAAAATGCATAAGGATGATGATTTCACAGCTTTAGACCTGCTAAATCTGCACTACATTAATTGAGAAAAAAAGTCTATTTTAAAGACATTAACCTTTATTTTATTTGTGAAAACGTGGTGAATTCACTGCATTTTAAGAATCCACACTGCCAGAACTAAATCAAAGTAATTTTAGATTTGTGAAACATTTGTTTTGTCTTTTTCCAACACAAAAATCACTATACTTAGACTATTCAAACCTGGACTGTATTACCAGGGAGAGGTTAGAAACTATTAAAAGCAGATTCAGATTTGTGAAGCTTTAACTTTATTTGTAAAAACAGAAGTAGAGGCCATTTCACTTTTTATTCAACTGTAAATTGCATCAGATCAGTTCCAAACTGAAAACTACTACACCTTAACTTGTCAAATTTCCAAGAAAAGATTTGCAAAATACTTATCGTTTGTGAAAACACAACAAGAGGAGATTATTTCACTGCTTTTATCCCAATCAAATCACATCAGGCCAGATTAAGACATGTCAAATCTCTATTAAATTAGCACGGAATGGTTAGAAAACTAAAGTCTAACTTAAATATTGTCATGTTTTGGTCACTGAAGGCACAATCCTTCCTGCATTCTCTTGCGTTTAGTTTTGTTACAAAAAGCCTCTTGTGGCAACTTTACAAGTAGAAATCTTCTTATTCATTGTGATAACTAAGTACTAGTGGTGCATTCAGGAGTTCCTTTTTAAAATGCCTTGGAAAGCAGCAAATGGAGCTCTATATTAATGAAAAAAACTGTATTTTTGAAGAAAATGTGATTTAATATCATCAAACATTTAATCTTAAGGTTTTGTAGCAACTCTCTCCAGTGTCATTCTCAGCCCACACAGCACAGCCGTAGAATTATAAAGTATAGCTAGTGATTTATCTGTGTGAAACGGTTCCCTGTGACTTTATTACTCGAATGCCTCGAAGAAATAAATTTGCTTCACAGTCAATTTCACTGGAAGAAAAGCGCCAAGATTTTTTTCACCCTCTTTTCTAACATAATCATTTGTTCTCCTCAGCTGGTGGCCCAGCAGGGCTGCAGTTAGCTGCTGACGATGGCGAAGGTGTTTCGCAGTCCGGCCCGTCACGGTTACGCTGTGGAAGTGTCTCCGTTCATCCCCAACAGAGTGGCCTGCGCTGCCTCCCAGTACTATGGAATAGCTGGTCAGTACAGTACAGTGATCACACGTCTGATGTACAGTGTAGAATGTTCTCGACACCAAATGTTCTGATGTGTTACGATCCAACCTCTAGGGTCAGCTGGATGCAGCAAGATAACCAGAATGTTATTGGTTCAGGTAAAGGAATTTATTGCTCAGTGGCAAAGTGAACATAAAAGTGGTCAAACAAGAAACACAAGACCGGTGGATGTTGGCAAATCAAAGAACAGAATATAACAAAATGAAAGCTAACAGAGTTTGCAAAACTATTGAAACACAAGCAAAGTAACTAAACTCCCTAGCCAAACTTCAAACACAGAAGCAACACCCACCACAAGTAACAGGAACTAATACAACATTGCACAGAACGAACTAAACAAAACTGGTGCCTCTAAACACAGACATTGTACACACAGTACACGGAGATTCAAAATACTAAACAGCTTCTTCAGTAAATTGGCAGACTGCTAACTGGAGCCGCGTCCTGGCTGTAGATATATACAGGTGTGTGGTGATTGCTGGGGTCTTATAAGAGGAGGAGTCGTGGTGGTGGATCAATCCAGTTGGTCGGGAGGCGGGGAGGATCAGGGCTGGGAGGAGGTCTGGAGCTCTAAGCTAATTGCTCCTCATGAGTTCCGGGTGTAATCTGGTGCTCAGACTTCGGCCAGGTGTAATCAATTACCTCCCCACAAGCCATGCAGACATAGAAACTGTACAAAGTCCATCTCCCAACACACATGGCCACCACAGGCCATAACAGATGCTTCTGTATAGACACAGATGGATTAAACGAGAAGGTCTCTGCTGACTCCCCAAACACTACAGATCAGTTTCATTACTTATACTGATTTAAGGTAAACAAGTCAGTTAACTGGTTAACTCTTTGATTCTCAGGCAGTTTCTGGACGTCTTTGCTCTTGTTACTTTTTTATT
Source organism: Amphiprion ocellaris (assembly GCF_022539595.1). Lineage (NCBI taxonomy): Eukaryota > Metazoa > Chordata > Actinopteri > Pomacentridae > Amphiprion > Amphiprion ocellaris. The sequence goes on from NC_072777.1 coordinate 7,374,936, forward strand.
CACTCTGGGCTCATTTTTCACTGCAGTATAAATTCCTGCCCCTCTACTGAAACATCACAACCCTAACTAGACATACAGAGAACTCAAACATGTGCTCTGTGCAGTATCACACAGTATTGATGCCATAAATAAAAAAGAAAGTCATGTGTCTTCGATTACTTCTTTTAGGAAAAAAAATGCAATCAACATGTGCAACATTTTTGTGTTACCAATAGCAGATATTTTACAAAAATTTTTACAGCCTTTACAAGCATTACAGCATTTTCACACTACTTTGCACATCAACTCTAGAACAATATTTCACCATTCTGAATGTATCTGCCACTAACTTGCTGGCTTCTTGTCCTCTGTGCCATTTATTAACCATTCTACATTTGTTTTATTGTTGAAGTCTCTCCAGTTTGTTTCTATACTTCTGTCTCTGATCTGTTCTGTGAAAGCACAGCCTGCATTTCAGCTGAAATCCTTGAATTTTTGTCATTAGATGCAGAATTGTTTGTTTTTTATGGAACCCGATAAAAAGGTTTGCTTTGGCAAATTTTTAGGTGAGGCATGTTGAATAACATGATTTCAATGAAATGCCACAATTTTAAGCTTAAATGCAGTTAATTTTCCACACAGCACTACACATAGCACATAGTTAGCTCAAAGGCTGCTGATAATTTGAAATCTGATGAGATTATTAATTTTAAGTTTCTTGTTCTGATTAATGGTGTAATTTTGGCGATTTTTTTTTTTTTTCTTAAAGCTTGCATTACATTACAGAGGTCTTGGATGATGGCAGCTGTGATTGGTGGTGGACAATGTAAAGTCTGTTATGTCTTGGTTGTAATCATCTGACTGAGCATTTTTTTAGACAAAATTTTGTTTAGTCTGAAAGCTGCATTAAAAAATGTAGGACAAGGAGCACTGAAATTGTTTTCAGCACAAAACCTCATTTATCACGTGTCTGTGAAATATTTTTGGAGAAAATGATAAAATACATAAACATTGGGTTTGGGTTTGTAGGTTGTGGCACACTGTTGGTCCTGGATGAGACAGAGACTGGAGTTGCTTTGGTGAGAAGGTAAATTTTTTTCCTCTTGTTCTGTCTTCATTACTTTGTCTCTCTCTGACAGCTTACATTGTGTGTATTTCAAAATGTTGTTTTTTAATTGTAATCGGTTTCCTTTTCTTTTGGGTTATGCTTTTAAGTAAACATTTTGATTTGCACATTTGTAGCTTTTGTGAGAGAGCCTGATTTTTTTTTTTTAATTAAATCAATAAAAAACAAATTACAAGCAAAACAGATCTGAGCAAATACAGTTGCTAGTCAATGTAAAATAATTTTTAACAAAAATTAAATCATCAAAAAAAAGGCCAGAAATCTTTGCTGCAAAAAAGGTGGCCCCAGGGCCACCTTTTTTTCCTGTCACTGGTGTAGCTGCAGCATTCTTTATGTGATTATTTTTAAGTGTTCCTGTGTTTGTGAGTGAATGCAGTGACACAGGTGTGTGTTTGTGTCAGCTGGGAGTGGAGCGACGGTCTGTTCGATGTGGCGTGGAGCGAAGCTAATGAACATGTCCTGGTGGCGGGTGGAGGAGACGGCAGCCTGCAGCTGTGGGACACAAACAATCACAGCGCTCCACTAAGGGTGGCCAAAGAACACACACAGGAGGTAACACACACGCTCATGCACTTGTTTGTTTCTGTGCTGGGGATGGTGTGTTTACTGTCAACCGTGTGTGAAGGTGTACGCTGTGGACTGGAGTCAGACCAGAGGAGAGAACCTCATCGTCTCTGGATCGTGGGATCAAACTGCTAAAGTGGTGAGATTTGTTTTTTCTTCTGTTTTGTCATTTCTGTTTCTTTTCTGTCTGCTAACAGTGTCGTGATTTTGTTTTTTTCCCTTCAGTGGGATCCTGCTCTCAGCCGATCACTGACGACACTCAGAGGTCATGAAGGGGTCATCTACAGCACCATCTGGTCTCCCCACATCCCAGGATGCTTTGCGTCTGCCTCAGGTGAGCACACATGAGCGGGAATAAATAAACAACTAGATTCAGAGGAGTACATTATACGATGGCTGATATCATTTCATTTCTGGTTGCGTGTTATGACATTAATGACCTGTAGCTTGATCAGCACAATCAAAAATTCTCAGTATTTGAGTTTTCTGTGTTTAATTTTTAGATTTAATTGATTTAGATTTTTTAAAGGCTGCTAGATCAGTCTCATGAAGCTGCTCTGCTCTCATCACAAGGTGGCGGTGTTGCAGTGTTATTGTGTTGTGCGTTAGTTGCTGGTTTTCATTAATTTCAAATCTCTGTTTGTGCCAGGATGCTCAGTTTCAGCTTCTGTTACTTGACTTAAAGGTTCGATTACAAAAAATACCCAACATTTTGATTTTGTTTTCCGAGGTGACAGATAAAATATGAAGCTTTTTTTTTTTGAAGGATGGATGTTTTACAAGAAGAATCTGGTGCCCATATGAGCACTGAAGCAGGTTTAGCTGGCTGTAATTATTCCTGCAGTTTATAGCAGCCATTAAATGATCCTCTCCTAATGCGCTTTCAGTGTAAGTGATAAGGGACCGAATCTACAGCCTTCGCTCTATGCAAATGTTTAACTGAAGCTCACACAAGGCTCCATGTGAGAAATGTCTGAAATCAACTCGATCTCCTCCAAAGTTTTTTTTTTTTTGTCTTTTTAGTGCCGAATCTTCTCTGTTTTGTCATCAACCCTCCACTGCACATCTTCAAGGAAACTCAAAGAGGGAAACTTCTCCTTACACATAAATCTAGAAGATATAGACTAGATAAGGACTGAGGATTTTATCCCCCATCGGGAAGAACAATTCCAGCGAGCCAAACCTGTGTCAGTACTCATAGGGACACCTGGCTGTTGTTTTAAGACAAGTTTGATCAATAGTGAAACTGTCATTTAATCCTAACCCGAAGCTTTCACTTCAGAATTGTTTTACGAATTGAATAAATTCCACCTTCAAATCCACTGTGTTTTATGCAGGGAAACCAGGTTTAGTATTAAAATGGAGAAGACCACATAAACAGTCACAATTACATACATTAATTTATGTAGCATATTTAAAGGAGCCTCTTTGTGAAAGCTTTGCATTACCGTTTAATATAATTTTCGAAGTGGAAGCAGTATTTTAAACACAACCCTTTGTGAATTCTCAACGTGCACGACTTTGTTGTATTTATATCGGCACACGTGAAGAAATGTGTGCCGTATTCATGCACTTGCAATGATGGAGTTGTGGTGACCTAACGTATGGGTTATTTGACCATTTAGTCTGATTTTACTACTGTAAAGTTGACACAAACAACAAATCAATCAGGTCAGATGTGTCAATCCTTATTACATGCTACATTACAAATTACAACTAGATTCTATTCACTGGGAACCTGGACTAGTTGACTTTGCTTAGTAAATGTAATTAAAAAATGAATCTGTTGAAATCCGTTTAGTCAATTTACCAATAGATTGAAAGTAGCAACCTTAAGTTCAGTACAAACATTTTAATTTAATAGAACTTAATTTTTTTTGTTTCATGTTTTGTTCTTTACTTCAAAATTAAACATTATTTTCAGTCATTTTGACACAATTTGCCAGTAAAGACCTATTTTACTGAATGTATGAAAAAATGGGTTAAATGGTGTAGTTTCCTCTGCAATCAGTGGGTAAATTGATCCGTGTTTGTCTAATTAACAGGAAAAAGTTAAACAGAGAAAATGACAACATTTTTAAGTGTAAGAAACTTATCCACTGCTGAACAAAAGGTTCCTTCAGTCAAACCGTGAAGAAAACATATTTATTGACTTTGTCTTGAAATAAACCCGGGTCTTGCACAGATAAGTTCAGAAAATCAGAAGCTGACAAAATCCTGCAGTGGTGATTAGATGGTGAGGTCCTGGATGAAAAAAAAAACAAAAAACTTTAGCCTGATCAAGTCAAAGACTTTGGTGAAAACAATGATGCCTTTAGTGTTTTGTTTTTTTAAATACTGTAATCAGTAACATTAATATTACCTGTTTTTGGAGAAAGAAATTCCTGGTTAATACTGAGTGGGAGACGTAAATATCTTGTGCCACTAACTCCGGAAATCTACACAAACTTGACATAACAGAGATAAATCCAGCACTCCTTAAGTTAACATTTCAGTTTTCAAAATAGTCATCTCATCTATGACGCCAGACTTGACTGTAAAGACGGTATAGCAGCACCTTGGTAATAAGATCATAGCAAAGAAGTGTTCCTTCTCTGCTCCCGCTCTATTAAGGAAGAGTTTTAGAAATCAGCTTCATTCACAAGACAATTAAGTGAGTGAGTTTTTGCCCAGAGGGAGAGCTCGGATTATCTTATCTGTTTGTGTGGGAGCGTATTTTAACTTTATCAGAGGGGTGGAGCCGCGTTGGTGATGGATGCGCGTTTCGTCAGAGCCGCTGATCAGATTGTGGACCAGCTGGAATCAAATCTGCTGCAGCTGCTTTCAGCTCAGGATCAGTTTGTGAAGCGCACTCAAACAAGTTGGCTAATGAGTTTCAGTTAATTGGTTTGTGAGAGTGAGCGGAAATCTCTGATGAGATTTTAGAACGGGAAGATGTTAAGCTCCTGTTGCTCACATGGGTATTTTTGGTTCAGCGATGTGACCTTTATGGTTTAATCCTCATATTCATGCAAAAATAGAAAATTGAGTCTGTGCAAAACACAGGTGAGTTGAACCCGGACGGTCATCTGGCTTTTGAATTGTGTGTTTGTGTTCCCATTATTGCATTTTATGGTAAGGTTTAGTTTTAGCCGTTAGAAGTATGCCAGATTAACTGTTGGTGGTTTCTGTTTGCACAGTAGCATTTACAGATAACCAGATTACTGTGACTGTGAAGAGAACTACATTGATTTTCATGCAGGTCTGCAGTTAAAAAGAGGCTCCTCTTCTCTGTCCTTTCCAAGTGCATGTATGAATATTTGTTTACAATGATGACCACAATGAATCTATCTGAAAACTTCAACATTTCAAGACATTGTGCTAAGATTTGAATTTTGAGTTACAACTCTGAGAAGTAGGAGGATTTTAAAGCATCTTCTTTTCCTCTGTGAGCTGTGTCACAAAGCTGCAAATTCTTTTATTTTCATCATCACTTTGTCTTAAGAAAGAGTTGTGTCTCTAATAACTATTACCCAGGTGTTATTTTTGTTCAGTCTACTTCGATTCTTTAATTAAACAGTTAAACCTTCCTTCTTGTCTCCCCCTTCTGGCATTAGGAGTTATTACACAAACTCTGTCCACGTGTGCTTATGAGATGCAGCAAATACTCACATTTGAGATAGCAGAAACGGAGAATGTTTGGAATTTCGGATCATAAATAACAGAAACAACTAAAAAGTACCACATGTAGATGTTCGTGGGATTATTATGTCACTAAAATGTAATGATGCTGAATACTTTCTGTGTCATGACATATAAAGAAATGTTTCTTTGAAATAAGAATAATTTAGCTGCAGAAATAAGAGACCAAGTATTACCTGTTGAGTTTCACATCAGTTACACAGAGTTCATTAGATCTGTGTGCAAACTGAGTTCAGATCAGATAACCGTGGCTCTGGAGCTCTGCAGCTACATGATTCACTGAGCGCTGACCTCCATAATAAAACCATTACTGTGGACTGACTGTCCATGTCATGCACTTGCAGCTGCTTACCTCCACGTTCATATGATAAATCAAACTGCAGCAGCTCACCCAAACACTGCTGCACCAAAACCCCCTGTCACAGCTGACTCATTGGATTTCAATAAACCTCAGATCTTGTAAGCACACCCACACTGTCTTGCTTTATTTTCTATTTAATTATTATTTAAATTCATTTAAATGACTGTACACTCAACTACACTTTAAAATGAGATCAGATTCACTTTAATTCATCCTGGAAAATATATTCATGCCAAAGATGCTTAGTACAGAGAAGTAAGAATAAAACACACTGTAGAAGAATACATGCAGGGTTGGCAATATATACTGGCACATTGAAATCTGGCACACCAGATTCTAAAGGTCCAAGCTCAGAATTATTACAGTGACCAGTTTAAACTACTGACACGACATGAATAAAAACTTTAACCTTGCTTTTTCTGAAAATGATGTCAAGTGATGTAGGAGAGAAGATGTCTCACTGTGTTAGATTTGTTGGAACTACAGATAAACTCAATCCACAGTGGTGTTACAGAGTGAAATTTCTTTCTTCACAAATAATCTTTGGCTGAGGACAGACACCACCATTCGGAGAGCACACAAACAGCTAGGTGTAATTTTGGTCTGTTTTTGAGTTACTCACACAATTTATGCCAACTAGCAACAGTTGATGTGGCCTGTGATTGTTTTAACTGGTAAAAGTGACATCAGTTCTGACTAAACAGGAGAAGCAGTGGCCTGAATGTTACGTACGGTGCGGTTTGCTAAGAAGGAGAGAATTTGTTATTGTTGGTGTGAAGTTGCATTTTACCAAGTCGTCAATCAGTCCGCAGCAGCGCCGACTCATCTTTACCAGAGTAATGAATGTTGTGTCCACAGCGTGTTGGACTGCTTTCCACTGCGTCTTGGTGTACGACAAGGTTGTGTCACCAACTGTTTGATAGATCCTCTAATGTGATACCTTGCTGCCATAGTTGGACATTTGCTGGATCCACTTGTGTGACTAGATACACAAACCTGGCCTATGTGAAAGACGTTGCCTTTGCACTCTCAACTTGTAAAAACTTTGCCAAAGTCCTTGAAATCCTGCACTCTGAGGCTTGCAACGTTGGCCGAGTCAGCCATACTCACTGACCAAGACCCTGCTCGTTGGAAGAGAAAAGGTATTTCATTGTGCTGCCTGTTGTGCTAATTTAGTGCCCTCCACCAAGAGTCAAACTGCCGGAGCCTATCCCAGCTGACTCAGGCGAAGGCAGGGGACACCCTAGACAGGTCACCAGTCTGTCATAGGGCCACATACAAAGACAAACAATCACTCTCACATTCACACCTACGGGCAATTTAGAATGATCAATTAACCTCAGCATATTTTTGGACTGTGGGAGGAAGCCGGAGTACCCGGAGAAAACCCACGCATGCACAGGGAGAACATGCAAACTCCATGCAGAAAGATCCCGGGAAAGCCGGGACTCGAACCAGGGATCTTCTAGCTACAAGGCGAAAGTGCTAACCACTACACCACTGTGCAGCCCTCACACCAAGTAGTTACATTTAATTAAAGTTATTATTATGGTAAGTTCTTTTAGATTAAGAGGGGACCCATTCAAATTTAACACAAGGTTCAAAGAGTCTGAAGTTGATGATGCATGTTGCACAATCAGTTCATGGTTCACAATAGTTCTTGTGCCTCCCAAACCTGGTTTTGTCAAAGCTTTTTTTAAGGTGCCCAGTTGATGGGTGGTTCACTGCAGCAGCCCCAGGTGAAGGTCTGGAGCTCCTCTCTGCTTTCTGACCTGCAGCAGCGGAGGTACAACAGCAGAACAAATGACCCTCTGTGGTTATCTCTGTGTGTGTCTCTGCCACCTGCTTCAAGTTAGTGCAGTTCAGCTGAATCCAGCTTTCTCTGTATTTGTTTCCCCTGTTTTCTGCTCTTTTTTGTCCCCTTTTCTCTTCCCTAAAGGCTCAGTTACCCTTTACTTCACACCAACAAAATCCTCCTGCAATCAGGATGTGAAATGGCAGGTCAGATGTGGGTACTCAACAAATACTGAGCAAAGCTTTGCTGCAATTTGTAGACTGTTTGTGTAGTAATGTGATAAAATGGAGACACTGCTGAAACGAGTGATTCCCTAACAAAGTAAAACAGAAAAGTCGAATGAAGTTCAAGCACTGAAAGGAGATGAAGTGTCACGTTAAATGTAAACCGTGATCAAGGGACCTGAGAGTTTAAGTTATAGTAAAGTTCTCAAAGAGTCGAAAACACAAAAAACACATTTTAGTGTTCAGTGTAGGGGAAGGGAAAATGACTGAAGTGTTAGTAATAAAACAAAAGAAACAAAAGTTAAAATTTTGGAAGTTAAGAGCAAATTTAAGTTAATTTAAATGTTTCAGTGTTCAGTAATGTTTAAATATTAGCCGACGTGACAAAAGCAGTGGAAATGGTTGCCACGAACTACATTTTTTTCAATTAATTTAAGCTATTAATTTTTCTCCAAAATAAGCTAAATGGTCGTTTCATTTAGGTTCACTATATTTTGACAAACTGTATGTCATTGTGTAAAGCAGCACAATGTGAAATATAAACAGAAGTTTACATATTAAAGTGCAAAACTCCAAAATGATAAGATTTTTTAAAAAGGCCCTTATTTGAGTCAGTAGTGCAACTCCAAAACAAATCCAGGTTTCTTTCAAATGCCTTAAACAAAGTGCAACATGGATAGGGTGGATATTTTTCACAAGCACAGAGCAGCTAAAGCAGCTCCTTGTCTCCCTATTGTGTAATCCTGTGAAAATTACAAACAGTTGTCTGTACTTTGTGTGTATGGTCAGTTTGTCAGACGATGTCACAGTTATAAAACTAGAAAAGCACTCAGAGAGCGCAATACTCCGCCAAGGCTGTATAACAAGGATTTTAGCTGCATAGAGCAGCAGCAGCTTGGAAATGACTTCCAGATTTGCGTGTCGTCTTGAAGAGCCGCGTTTCTGTAACACTTTCATTCTTGTTCCATGGCCTGACAAAAGGAACAGAAAAATCACATAAATGAAAAAAGGGATTTGGGTTAAATCAAAGAACAGTGCATGCAAGCACAGAGAGCAGGACGAGAAACAAATAGATTTAAAGTGTTTTTGGGGCAAATAGCACCTATATTTTTCTCTTCAGATGTTTAATTCTGCTGAATTTTTTTGTTCTGTGATAACTTGACTACTCTCAGACTATCAAAGCCTTGGACCTTTGGAAACTTTTACATTGAACCCAGTTGTATTTTATGGCTGCCACTATTGTCTGTGGCGGTGACTGCAGTTGACCAAGACTAGAGCCAAAAACAACCAATGACATGATGCAACAATTACATAGTGATACTTTCATAACAAAACATTTGGTAAAATGAGCTGAAGTTAAAAAAAAAAAAAAAGAAAGAAAGGCGATGGTTAAAAATACAGATTTTGACACATTTCTAGTGTTGCCATCACCCAACATGCTGACTGATTATGGCAGCTTTATTGAGTAAGTCCAGCTAAAAGCAGTTGAAGAGTAAGAGATAATTGTTTCAATGTGAGCGCTGAGTGCAGTTGAAGGATCAGAAAGCAGTTACATTAAGGCGTCAAAAATTTAAAACGCCTTCGTGTGAAAAAGGTTTGCCTTTCCTGCTTAGTTTGTGGAGAGCTGTGTCCACGATGGGAGACGAGCAAAATATCTTTTTGTCACGAAATGTCTCGTTCAAAAAGCTGTATATCAGGGACAAAAACCTCGAGCTCCCTGAAGCAGAATGTGTTTAAATGTTTGATTCAGGGAAATGTTTGCCCACTTTCCACAGTTAATGTGACCCATAGAGACAATGGACACATTATTTGGAAATACAGCTGGTTTAATGTTGACTTCCTCTCATCAGAGGTTCAGGCATGGAAAAGACTGGAAGTACAAGCACTGAAAGAAACAAACATAAGTGAAATTGTTAAAGAAGTTGAATGTAAAACCTGAAAGCAGATGTCAGGTGATGGACAAGCACCGAAAGGAGTTGAAGTGATGGTTTGAAATGTTGAAGAGATGAAAAAAGAGGCGTTTAAGTATTCCTAAAGTAATCAGACTAATGTTTGAAGTAATAAACCTGCATCAATGATTTTGAATCATTGTGTCGCTGAGCCTGAATGTTGTCTATCTGTCCTCCCAGCAGCCCTGTGTTTGTGTGTTTTGCTAATATGAAGCACTCAGCAGCCAAGTGATGTTTGCAGGACACTGAAACACACACCTCTGTTAATTATACGTGCTTGTCTGTGTTTGTTCCAGGGTAGCAGATAGTGTCTGGTTAAATAATTGATAGCAGCCGTACATCAGAGACAAAGGTTCACCGCCACACACACTTCTGTTGTTGCTCACCTCACTTAGTGTTGCTGGTGTGTTTTTTGCGGTTTGGCCTCAGGGAAACTTTAGCATAACATGAACTGTAGCTCTGCTCTGTCTCTGCTTCCAGACACGACTCACAAACACCAGAGTTCATGGCTTCTGGGTGAACACAGCTAAAACTAAAGGTTGCTAAATGGAGTTGACCTGCAACAGCACCCAACCAAAAACACTCAACGCCTCACCTAACCTCTTCTTTAGCCATAAACAAACAGACAAAAACCTTATCATAGTTTCACCTCATGTTTTGTTTCACCTCCAGATAAAGTGGTTTAGATCAGACTTGCAATGATCAGAACAGATTAATGCTTGGAGTCATTTTCAAACAAACTGGCAAGAATTCTCTAGTTCTTATCTCATCAATTGAAATGATTGGCTTCTTCTGACAGTTTTATGTGACAATGAACAAAATAGATTACACTTTTACACTGTTGGTTAAACAAAACAAGCAATCTGAAGACATCTCTCTGAGCTTCTGGCAATCGTGATGGCCAGTTTCTGACAAAACAGTCAACTAGTTATGCTGTCGTAGATATCTAAATAAATTATTTGGTTTTATTTACTGTGTTTTTTTAACCTGTCTGACTTTATTGCAGCCATGTCACTCTGAAGTTTAATTTATTTGTTATTTTACGTTTCACATTTAAAAATGTGCCAAAAATGAAATGTGTGCATTAACTAGAATCTGTAAAAGACCAAAAATTCTGTGCTTTTTAGTTCAACTGAGAAGCCACTAGTGACTCATTTGTGACCAACATTTACGTGACAAAAAATCAGAAACTTTCCACTGAACTGCATACTGTCTTATACAGAACAGAGAGAAGTCAAGTATGAAAACAGATTAAAAATGTACGTAATAACATTTCTATAATAGCTACCATTTTTCCAGTGTTGGTAACCACTTTACCACATAAAATAATGTTTTACATATTGATTCCGGTGTTTTTTTCCAGGTGCATGGTCATTACAAAGAATCAATTGACTTGCGCAAATTTACTTATATCATCATTGTTTGCAAAAATCTCCTTTTTACACATCCAAATGGATACACATAAACCACAGTTTTTAAAAATATGCACTTTAGAAAGTGTTTGAAAAAAAAAAAAGGCACCATTTGACCAACCCTAAAGCGCTGTTTGTGTGCAGATCAAAAGTCCAAATTTCGCAGAAAATGTTAATTTTGCATTAAAAAGAATAGTCAGACATGGGACCTTCTGGGTGAAAATCATGTGGTCTATCATATCTCCACTTCTTCAGCCTGCTGACGTGATCACTGGACTTTGTTGTTATTTTTATGTGCCAAACAGAAAAAAAATTAAGGCACGGGACAGGAAACTTTTAAATCACATGATGTGGATTTAGGCCAACAGAAAAGAACGAACCAAAAAAAAAAAAAATGGAAGCATCTCACAATTTTACTGCTTTTATTGTGGAACTAATAAATTCAGCCATGTGGACCAGTTGTTGTGAGACTGTGTTAGACAGATAGACACGTAAAGAAGAAGACAGATATGAGAAAAAGAACCAATTTCCCTCAAGAGTCCTCTTTCCGTCATGCTCGCACACACTTTCACACTGTCTGAGACTTTGAAACCCACTTTAAGGGCTATGAGCTGTGATGGCGCACACAAACAGGAAGGTCTCTCTGTGGGGCTGGTGTTGATAGAGGGGTCCTGTCTGGCATCAGAGCGCACTGCTGCAGGCCTGGTCAGGGCTGTAATGAAAAGACAGCCAGCGATCGATAGATAGAGAGTGACGACAAGAAAGAGCTCCCCATGATTGCACAGCTTCAGTTTTTCTGAATCAGTAAGCCGTGATGATGCTAACTCACACGTGTTGAATGCATCTTCTCTCCATAACTGTTTCTCTTCAGGTGAGAAAAAAAGAGAAAAGGTCCACTCACTATTTACTGTGAATTTTGCAGTTTTTCCCAAACGTTAGTTTGTCTTGTTCCACTAAGTGACACAGACTGCAGCAGTAAACAGTACGAAGCACCTCTTTGTCATTTATTAACCACTGAAAAAGTGGATTGTAACCAATTAGACAAAGTGCTTGTTTTCTGTGCTTTCATGTACTACATAAAAATTTTACATTTACTGCCATTTGGTGCAGAATTACCATACTTTTAGTCATCCGTCTCGTGTCTAATGGAATAGCTACATTTCTGTTTTAATAATCAAGCTATCTTTTTACAACTGATTTGGTTCTATGAGAAGTTACAGTGGTTTTGATGTCTTAGAACGATAGTAAAATATTTTGTGTGTTTGTTAAAGTTTTGAGGGTCGATATTGATGCAGCATATTTTGATCAACAGAGACTGATAGCTGATATTTTGAACCGATATAAAATCAATGTAATGTTTTGACACAATGTGATAGCAGAGAGCCTGTCATTCATAACTAGGCTTCTTCATTAATAAGTGTGACTATAACAGATTATGTAAAATAAGAATAGGAGTGATTAAAATAGAATGTGCTGTTCTGTTTATGTGGGATCGACTGAGATTGATCAGTTTGTCTCCCGCAGTTCTTTCGGCTGTCCTTCTCTGTTTTCTTACATTTTTTCTTTTCTATCACTTTTATTGCCTACTAAGATCCAGATCTTAAAGCCTTATTTATTATTGGCTTGTGTTTCTTGTTCAGTTTTTGCAGTTTCTGCTTTAGAGACATTTCTGGGACAACAAAGCAACTACTGACAGAGAGGTGGCTGCATCAGACCTGAAATAGCACATTTAATTTATCAGTGAAAATACTGATACAGATAAAATGAAAAATGCAACAAAAAATATCAGCCACGATAATCAGCCAGGCCAATAATCAGTCTATCCCTATTAATAAATAGCTATAGTCAGAAGGTTCCAAGCAGTAAGATTTTAATAAACGGCTTGTTCTGCCAATAAGTGTAGGGTCACTAATGACATATGCTTTTAAATGTTAATTGTTGCTTCCCTTTTAGTTTTGACAGTTCCGTGGTCTTAGTCAGCACTTACTTGCCTTGCTGGGACACTTCAATGGAACTGCACTGTCATTAATGTTCTTTCTACTTGGGCTTTTCCTGCCTTGACAAATGTCTGATGTTAAGAAGGGTCTGTATATTCTGTGGTATTATGTGGATTTTTCTTTTCTTGTTATTATTTAAATGATGCACTCAACCAGAGGGAGAGTCAGTAAATAACATACACATGCAAAGAGATGGTGCCTGAGATGGGAATACAAAAAAGATGTTGGTTGGAAGCAGTTTGTGGTGTTGTGAGTCATTGTTAGACATAAAATTGTACTTAAATGCTTCTTTCTGACCTGTAATTATAGCCCAATCCAGTCTGCTTTCACCCTACTACAATCTGCCAGCACCACTTATTTTTAGCCCCATTAACCGCCCATCGCCCATGTTCATGGTCCCCCCTCATTCTCGAACATTTACCCATGCACACTTCGTCTATTAGAGAGGACAAATCTGATGTCACAGGATCACAGGAATTCCTCATCTTTGCAAAAATAGCAACAGCCTACACACCGTCCAAAGTCGTGATGACGGCTGTAAGTTGTCTTGCAAATGGCATATAAATGATCCATCCATTCATTTATTAGCTTCCACTTATCCGGATTTGAGTCTTGACGACAGCAGGCTGAACTGGTCATTCCAGTAGTTCCTCTCTCCAGCAACACTTTCCACTTCCTCCTGGAGGATCCCAAGTCAGCTGAGATATGTAACCCCTCCAGCAGGTTCTGGGTTTATGACATGTCTGGAAAACCTACACAAGAAAATCACCCAGGATGCATCCTGATCAGATCCTGAACCACCTCAACTGACTCCTTTTGTTGTAAAGGAGCAGTGATGCTACTCCAAGCTCCCTCATTTCTGAGGTTGAGCCCAGTCACCCCACAGAACATTTATTTTGGCTAATTGTATCCACTACCTCATTCTTTCGGTCACTACCCAGAGCTTATGACTATAGATGAGGGTTAGAACATGCGTACGTAGGTTGACTGGCAGATCAAGAACATTGCCTCCTGGCTCAGCTCTCTGTTCGCCACGATGGTCTCAAACAAACCTGTATTATTGCTGACACTGCACCAGTTCGTCTGTCCGCCTCATGCTCAATTTCACTCATGAACTATATCCTGAGATGCTTGAATTCTTCTTTAATTTTCACTGGCATCAAAGGTCCACTGCTCTGTTTCAGTATCACTTCCTTATTTTTTGACACATCCACATAAAACGGAAGGGGCTTTTCTTTCTGGTTAGGCCTCATCCAGGTATGGATTCAGAGTGATTCAAAAGCTACACACATTTTGACTTAGACATATTATTTTCGGCATTTTTGCTTTCTGCATCTGTGAATCCATGTGAAAAATTTTAGAAATCTTCTGTCCACCCATGTCTGCGAGCAGCCCAAAGTTTAAGACTGTATGAACTGTCCACACAGAAAGCACGCTGACTGCAGATGTACCAGAAAAGTAAACTGGACATTGGTCTTCCTGTGCCGTATCCATTCCATGATGTTTGTACTATATTCCAGCTACTTAGTTATATTCTTGTTAGGTGACTGCCCGCACAGTTTTCTCTTTACATTCTGTCCAAACACAATAATCTAGGCAGCTCTTTTTGCTTTCAGGTCATCTTCATGTTTGCACACATAGAAGCACATGGAAGTCTGGTTCTGTGAGTTTGCAGCTGTCCAGTTGAAACCATGAATTGATCATTAGTAAATAAAATAAATAGGTTTTGATGTTGTATTCATCAGCAAGTTTTTTTTTTTTTCCAGTTGTGAACAATCCACAAACTAGTCATTAAATTTCAATCAGTATAGTTGTGATAGATGGAGCCTTAAAGGTTTCTTGCTGCTTGCAGCTTCTCTAAATGTGAAAGCATGAGTGCGATGTCAGACTGAATGAGGAGGTGAAATGAAGTTGCAGTTCAGCATGATTATCAAGGCGTGGGCGAGAGAGCATCATTTTGAAAAATGTGAAAATGCGATCGCAGTGGGTACTGAGGTACTGGATGTTAAAGGCAGATGAATGGATGTCTGTGTGACAGCTGAATTATCGAGGGTAATGGTGTAATTCTAAAGCGGGTCCCGGTGGTGTTGTTTAGTGACCACTGACTGGATGATCTGGAGAGGAAGTTGACCTTTCATTATTCTGTCTTGAAATTGCTTTGTTCCCTGTAATGTCAGCTATCTCAGTGGAGCCGCCGAAAACCCGTAGAGGTCTGTGGTTTTACTGAAGTGATAAAAGTGAAGTCAGGCAGAGCTGAAGAGAAGTTGGAGTTCAGTCAGAACTTTCTCAGATTAAAAAAAAAATCTAAATATCCTCTGATGCTCCTTAGAGTGTGCTTTGCAGCATCTCACTGTATAGACATATGTATGGGTCAAAACTAACTGTATTGGTCAGACATCAACTGGTTCAGTTTGTTGGTTTGCAGGAATCTTTAAAAACATTACAGATATGAACTAAATTTGGTGGAAAATTACTCAAAAGAAAGCTCATGTACAAATTTTTGCATCAAGTGCAGATATGTCCTTATTCACACTGCATGCACAATGTAAACAAAATCATACTATTTTTTAACCTAAAATTAAATCAACAGAACTGCTTTCAGTTTCACTTTGTGCAATTTTTTAAAAGTTATTTTTTGGGCCTTTATTTAGAGGACGGTGGAGAGAAAGACAAATAATGTAGGGACAAGAGTGGGGGAAAGACATGCAGAAAATGACCGTGTGTTGGCCTTGAACCCATGGCTGGTGTGTAGGGGACTGTAGCCCCTGTTTATGGGTCGCCAGCACCCCAGTGAGGTAACTTTACCAATGTGTTTGAGACTTTTAACAAGCGAAAGTTTACGACAATGAACTCTGTGCTCATGCAAATGAGTAGCAACAAGGCAAAGCCCTGTATCTTGAAACACATTGCTGTGCTAACATCATTCACTTCTCAGCTGCTTACATAGACAATGAATGGGAAGCAAGGAGTGACTGATCCAGTGGATTCTTACCATTACTCTTCGCCTTCTATTCCCTAGAAGCTTGCCAGTCTTCTCTCTGTTATATTTTACTGTTATTCTCTGGACTGAAAGCCCTTGATTCAATATGCAGCAGAGTTGTCTATGAGCAAAACTTACTCTTTGATTTTGTAGTCAATCATGTCCATTTAATTCCTGGAATGATGGGGAATTAATATTTGACTTATTGAGCAGCCCTACCCCAATCAGCAGCTTTCATTTGAATAAATGTTGTTCCATTTTTGAACACAGTATCTCATTCTCTAATTATAATTGTGCATTAAGTCCTAAAATGATTACTTGATCAATTAATCAACTGAAATAAAATGTTTTGGTACTTGAATAATCTGTCAAATCATGTATTTGTCAAGCAAACCATTCATTCCCTGGTTCTCACTCTGAAAATGGGATGCTGCTGCTTTTTTGATATCTTTCTGTTTTGGAATGTTGTTCGCACAAAATAAGAAATTGTTTTTGGAGACTTTTAGATTTATTTTTATATTCATAGATGTTATCACCCCAAGTTGCTCAAGGGAAGAATGGTGTAACTTTAAAGAAGAGGAAAGATGTCAGGGGTCATGTTGTCGAGCATTTTAACCTTTAAGTAAAAATATAATCACACTTCAAAACAAAAGGTCACAATCCTAGCTTCACTTTCTTCACTTTCGAGTACAACAAAAATGGCAGCCAAGAGGCCAAAAGCAAGGAGTGGAACATAGAACAAAAGGAAAAGAGAAACATAAATCCATGAGGAACTTAAATTGACACTCACTTTTTGTCTGACTTCATCCTTTCAACAACATAAGAGAGCTATGTACTAACCAAACACCTTACAGGATCACTCTATTGTGGGCATGATGTGGTCCTAGAAGTGTTGCTCCTCAGGGTTTGTACACACCCAGCTCGAGGGTCATCGATCTAGACAATAAGGAGTTACTGCAACTGAGTCTGCAGCACTATGGACCAAAACAACAGACAATCTAAGCATTTTCATATCAGGCTTACATGCAAATATAAATTAATACAACAACAGACAAAAATATTAATTGAATATTCATATGTAAGTGCCAGTCTCAAAATTATTAGCATCTTATAATATATAAAATCAAAGGTTATAAGTGCAATTTATTGTTTTGGAATGAACAGTGTGCATTATTTTTACATTATTAGCTATATAAAAGCATCTTAAATTTGTATTTTCTTTAAGCACAATTTAAACTATTTTCTGCAAATATAAAACTAACCGCTTGCATGGTAAATATATGCCATTGAAATGTTTAGACAAATAAGTTATGCATATATTATAAGCTAAGTTTAGTTGTGGCACTGCCCAATAAACTTTGACTGAAACTGCTCAGCAATTACAGTGCGTATAGAAGGTATACAGCCTCCTTCGAAGTTTATAACTTTTATTGCCTTTCAATAATAAATCATCGTTGATATAATTGACTTTTTGGACAAGAATTCACAAAAAGCAAATCTTTCATTTCGAAGTGAAACACATTTCCACAAAGTATTGCCAATTAATTAGAAATATAAAATGGAAAATAAGTAATGGCATAAGCGTTCTCCCCTTTTAAAGTGTCCTATGTAATTCCACACAGGTGCAACTAATTGGTGCTAGAAGTCACACAATTTGGGTTGTTGGCCAAAAGAATAGACACTATGCTTGGCTGACACAAAACACTGCATGTTTTACAAGCACACCATCCTCACTATGAAGCATGGTGGTGGCAGCATCATGATGTGAGTATGTTTCTCAGCAACAGGCATTACATGGCTGGTAAAGGCAGAGGGTAAAATTAATGCAGCAAAGTATATGGAATTTCTGATGCAGTCTGGAAGAGAACTGTGACTTAAGAACACCAAGACAATGAGCTGAAACATACAGCCAAAGCTACACGGAAATGGTTAAAGACAACAATTTGAATGCTGTGGAGTGGCTTGAGTCACAGCTCAGACCTCAGACCAATTTAGAATTTGTGTCTGGACTTGAAGAAAGCTGTTAACTCATGATCCCTGTGCAAACTGACAGAGCTTGAGCTGTTTGGCAAAGAATAATGGGGTAAAGTGCAGTGTTTAGATGTGCAAGACTGATTGAGACAGTACTTTGCCAAGTTATATTGGCTATGATTTAATGTTGAAAAGCAATAACAGCGAAAACCTTCAAGGTGGTGAATACATACATATTATATAGGTACTGTATGTGTTGGTGTGATAGTTACATACAGCTTTTGCTATTGTAACACTGCTCCTATTATTAGGTTCCTGACCTCCTCCTCCTGTAAAACTCACGTAGTGCATTTATGTTCTCTTGATAGTTCATTATCTTCTCTGTTCACAGTTAAAATAGGGATAAAAATTGGTTTCATGTTTGTGAATATTGCTTTGTATAAATTGAGTGTTTCATCCCGTAAGCTTCATGTATGTTACATGACTTTGCCCCCTGTAGTTTTTCTTTTCCTTTGAAGCACTCCAGTGTTAAAAGCTTCAACATAAATGAAATTTGACATAACATAATTGTCATTACTTGCGGTAAGTCCTCTGGGTATTTTACATAAGAACATGAAAAGCCTATAGGCTGAAAACACTCAGTAGGCCACTAGAGACAGCGGGCCTTACAAAAGTCTAGTTTTTTTTACTTGGAAAAACTGTCACTAAGTAAAGCATGACATGTCCAATACTTAGCATGAAGTGATGTGATGGGTCTTAAAGATGGATGGATGATAATGAGCTGTCAAACACTGCTTGCTAGTATTAGTGCACAGTGGAAAATTGCTCCCTTATCTCCATGTGGAGGCTTCCCCTCTGGTGGCATTTAGCGGGTTAGCTTGAGAGGCTACTGCCAGTTGAGACTTTGAAGAGGGAGAAAAGTGAGAAACCGAGAGAGAGAGAAAGACGGAGATATGGG
Organism: Amphiprion ocellaris; assembly: GCF_022539595.1. NCBI lineage: Eukaryota > Metazoa > Chordata > Actinopteri > Pomacentridae > Amphiprion > Amphiprion ocellaris. Next base: position 7,393,933 of record NC_072777.1, read on the forward strand.
GAAAGCAGAGGGCAGATGGCGTCTCATTCTGATAAGCTTATCGGGGTTTCCCATGCTCTTCATTGCCCTTCTTCCTCACATCTTCTCATGTTCCTCCTCCCGTCATCCCTCTCTTCTTTACACTCACCCAATTTGGTTCAGGGCCACACAAGATCCTCCACCTCCAGTATCAGCGGGAGTCTGTGTCGGTTTGTGTGTTTGTTTGTGAGTCACACTTCAATCTGCCCTCCAGATCTCCTCCAGTGTCATTTATGGTGTCCGTTAGAGTTGCTCTCAGCTCTGCAACAGATTAGAGCTTCAGTAAACAACAGCAACACTCTTTCCAGTTTTATTCCCCAAATCATCCACATGCTTATATTTCCAACTCTATTTAAGTGTTTATCCTCCATATTGCTGAGTTTCAGTTAATTAAGATCATGTATTATTGATCACATTTATTTTCAGTTGTGTTTCTCTTTGCGTTTTGGATTTGGTTACAAGTTGGTAAAATACCTTGATTCGAGAATCTCATACCCTGTTGGCACTGATAACTGCAGGGGTCTTGTATGTTTCCACAGTGTTTGGCAGTAGATGGCGCTGCTTTCTGAATCATGCAACTTTTCAATAGCAAAGCTCTTGTAATGATTAAGTTATAGTACATCTGAAGCAACGAGGACAACAGTGCTTTGAAATAAAATCTGCAGACACCAGCTAGCAGCTTTTCAACAGCTAACTAGTAGCTGTCTGTGTTTTTTGCTGTCTGTAGGTAGCAGAAAAATAAAATAAAACTTAAATGAATAAATGTAGCTTCTCATGAAGTTTTGTGCAACTGCTAGCTTAGCTCCCTACTCTTTTCAAGTTGCTTGCTCAACACTGTGTTTACACCTAGCCACATGTCTTTGCTGGCCAGATCACAAATATGATTGCGTTTGTCTTGGTTTTCTAGGGTAACATGCAAAACAGAAGTAGTGTAACTTTTGTCCTATAGCAGTTTTCCTATAAAAACAGATCAGCTTGCTAGCTACCATAACTTAGTCAGAGAGAAACTGATGGTTGGTCAAAGGTACAAATTCAGTGTCAGACTTCATCAATGTTGGACTCATCATAAGCATTATCCATTGAAATTAACAGATTTTGTTTTGTAGTTTTGTTTTGCACCAAGCAGCAACTTCCAGGTCTGAACAATAAACCCAACACGGAAGTGCCAAAAAATACAGTTCCTTGATTGGCCACTTGAGGCTCCAACAGAGAAAAAATCCCCATAATTAAAATGAGTGACAGGTGGGTTCTGACATAGGACAGTTCACGGCCCAGAGATGTTTGCATGGCCGCCTCAGCTCCACTGTCGCTCCACCTCTTTGCTCATTTTTGGATCAGCCCTGAGTTAGAAGGAGTCAAATACTGTAAAGAAAGCCATGTTTGGATAATTTATCTGTCCTTATATGCAGTCATTGATTGGAGCACAACTCCATCTGATTCCAAACTGGTGAACTGGGATTTTTTTTGAGTCTCTCAAGTTCATGTTGCAGGGCTGACCAAAATTATTTGAAGCTTCGACCTGTGCCATAGTAATCAATGTCCACATCAATATTCCATTTTTTTTTAGTTGAATATGCATTGCCACTGAAATCCTGAAAAGGCCTTGAAAAAGAAGTGGTAATCCACCGTTATTCATTATGCGTCAACATTAATTCCTTTGAGGTTTTCTCAGACAAGGACATTTAATGTTAATACTTCACAATTCGCAGTGATGCTGGGACAGTGGCATCTGAACATGTGAGAGGCTTGCAAAAGGCTGAAAAAGTCAGTTCATGATCTGGAATAGCTTCAGAATTTCAAAGATGCCCCCCAAAATTTGAGGGCCAGATATAAATCTACAAAATGTTTGATGGATGACGTGAAAACTACCTCCATATGATGTAAGTATGATTTTAGGATATCAACTATGGCTAAAAGTCAAGTTGTTATAGATTCAAATCCTCAGAAAAGATATTTTGGACAGCCCTTCGTTGTAGCATCTAGTGCACATCTGTCTGTCATTTGCCTTCTCTCTCCTTTTCCTACTTTCTGTCACCATTCACAGAATTCGATGCAAACAAGCTGAGCTGCAATGAAATGTAATCTCATAATAAAAAGCCCAATGTCTTTCGTCTGCATATAATTCCTCAGCTTGCTTCTGTTTCACGATGTTGCTGCTCTGCCAGCTTGCCTTAATGGAGAACACGATCAAGCTGTATGCGTGCCTGTTTGCAGGCCTGTGATACTGTAGCAGTGGTATTATAGATAAGCTCTGGAGGTGGCCGATCACAGCTCCATCAACCAATGAAAACAATCATGTAAATCTTCGCGTATGCAGCTCTGTGGCTTTCCATTTGAACCCTTTTGCTACAGTCACCCACACAGTCGCTGTGATCATATTCAGTCTTGACTCTGGAAATTTAGTGAAACGAGAAAAATGTTTTTTAAATGCAAATAGCAATGCACTTAGAGAGAAGAGGGTCCCCCCCCCACTCCCCCCACCAGAGAAGGATTAGCTGGAAGAGATGTCATCAGCAACAAGAGCTAGTCTGACATTCAACTAGGATTCAGAAGGTTTTCTGTGAACCACAGGAACTTCTGCAGGGACCTTTTACAGAACCTGAATTCAACGCTTGCTTGAACATATGCCATTTTTGAATAGCACTTCTAAATAATGTTAAGCACAGTTATTTGGTGCAGTTTATTGATGCAATGTAGCCCATAACCATCTAACCATTTAATAACTTTTGATCACCCATGACTGGTGTATATCCTGGCCAAATTTCAGCTCTGTTAGGGTTACGCTGTTTGAGTTTATAGCTTTTAAAAAATGTCCAAAAATGACACAAAATTGTCCAAAATATGACTCATAATTCAAAATGGCCGACTTCCTGTTGGGTTTTGGGTAATGATGCAAGAGGCTTTTTTGTGCATCTCACGCGTTTTCATGTATGTTTAGCGTGTCAAAAATGCATTTTTCCCATCCAACGTAGAAAGTAAAATAATAATTCCTTGCATTCTCATTTTATTATTACAAAGCTTTTATATATATTTTGTATTTTGCACCTTACCTTCCGTTGCACTTGTTGCAATGACAATAAAGTGAATCTGAATCTGAATCTGAATTCCAACAGTATTGTCAGAATTGATTGCTTCTCATGCTAGGAAGAACTAGTGTTTTACTGGTAAAAGGAAAACATTTAGTCCTCATCAGTGTTGTATAGCAATGTGTAAGGGATTGTAGTTTAATATTGTGAGGGGCTTCATATGACTCTACAGTTGGTTTATGTTGGAGATAGATAGAGATATCACTGTTTACTGTAAAATAATGAAAAAGAACATTAAAAAAATAGCATTTGACCTTTACAGATATTTACAGTTATTCTCAATAGAAATGGGGAAAAAAAAGAAAGAAAATATGCAGCGCAATGGAATAGTACAAGTGACCGCACAGGCATATGCTTGTGGTTCTGAATCAGTCATTTCAAAACTGACAAGGAATTGCAAAAGAGGAGGTGGAGATGGGAAAAGAATTTCACGGTAAAATAACCTTAGCATCAGTCCAAAGACAGATTGATTGAAGGTTGTGAAAATATCTGAAAAATCACTCAGAAAATTCTTGGGCTGCATTTGCATCTGTGTCACTTCATTTGGGTGATCTGCCAGGACTGACAGGGAGATGAGAAAAAAATTGAAAATGTTTATGGCAGTAATATAAAAAAGCAATCATTCGTAAATGGTTAAAGGCCACCTGCAGCACAAAACTGACTCAAAATTACTGAAGAGATATAGAAAGATTACATTTTATGTTAACATTTAGAAAAACTTTTAAAATTACAAAATAGAAAAAGTAGAATATATTTCTATTTGGAAAAGGAGTGCAGCAGGCAGTTTTAGAGTTAGACTGTAAGACTTAGATGCCACAACAGCATAGTTACAGGTCTAGTCCCCATCAGGATTGTGTAGGTGGATACAGTACATTGTTATTATTTTACAATAGGACTGCATGGTATTGGGAAAAACATACAATGCAATATTATTCTTATTTTGCAATGTAAAAAAACTTTCCTTGAAAGTGAACCTTTCTTGAATGGATTAGCATCAAAAATAGTATTTTGCTTTAGATGATATTTGATGGTATTCCTGCCAGTGTACAGATGTTTGCGCCAGAATCAGACTATTTACCTGAATTCAGTGCATTGTCTGGAAGCAAAGTTTAAATTTGCCTACCCAAATTGGTTCATTTGCTGAAAATCTGCTCATCAGTAGACACTAAAATGTACTTACTTTCCCTGAACGCCTCATGCAGACAGGTATATGACCAAAAATTACTTTTGAAAGTTGAAAATAAAGTAAGATTTACCCCATTTAAAACCACGTAGTTTCATCCACAAGCTGTTTCCATGAGCAGAGTTTTCTATTGGGGAAACATTTTAACATCAATGTTACAGTCGATCATGTTGATTTAATTGTGGGAAGCCATAATCTTGATCATGATCATGATTGCTAAATTGCTCATTTTGCTGTGCAGATGTGGAGCCTGCATGTCGGAAATCTCTATCTGGTAAAAAAAAAAAAAAAAAAAAAAAAAAGAAAGCAAAAAAGCTCAGGGTGTCCAAGATTCATTGAATTGGAGTAAATCATGTTCAGTCATACAGTCTTCTTGTAGCTAGAGCAAATTTTCTTTTTCTATCAAGCCACGGAGATAACAAAGCACAGATTTGTGTTACGAAGTTTTATTTCCATGTTGTGGAGACATTTGTAATTAATTATAACTTGTACTTGTTCAAAAATAGCAGCTCAAATGTGGTGCAGATGTTATGGCGTTAATGCGACTGAGATAATTATGAATATCAGACGCATAACTATGCAGCAACTTTACATCCAAGTAGTGTCTGCAATGTACCAACAGCTGTCTGCCACGATCCCACAGAACAAACACTATACAGCAGGTGAGCGAACTAGTGGATAATCCAAATGCTGCCACAGTCTTGGACAGTGTCCCTGCTTACCTCAGTGAACACTCGGCCAACACGGGAGGGTCGCCAGCTGATTTAATTCACCTGGACCTTCCAGGTTGTAAATGCTGGCTCATGTGCTCACTGTGTTTCTCTCTTCCATCCAACTGGCATCAGTCTTCTTTATGCACCTTCAACAGTTTCACAGCCCACATGACAGACATCCATTCTCTGCTTTTGTTGCTGACATGCTGACTTTCACACTGCATTGTCGTTCTGTGGTAACTTTCGCTTGATTTACCTAAATGTCTTGCATGGACATTGTTTTGTTCTTTGAGCCAGATTGGGACAATGTTTGGCAATTGTGATGCCAAGACATTAAAATATACCTGATGGAGATGCCATGAGTATAGTAATATGCAATCGATTACTGTTACATTTACTTACCCAGCAATGGTCCAAAGAGGAAGTACAACACAAGATGCAATGTGGAAAACATTCACATGAACAAAAGTGAAACAATAAAAATACATAACTTTAATTACAACTTCGTTTACCAGGTACTTATAATATTGTATTGACCAGAGCGTCTTCCCCAAGGTGATACATCTGATGCTGTTTTTGCACTTGTGTTTGCACAGGTGATGTTGTGTAGCGTTTCGTGTAGCCATTCCATCTTTGTTGAGATTAATTTTTGCAGTCTAGCAGTGTGATAACAGCACCTTAGCATCAAACAGCTACTACAAGGATTAGCATAGTTAGCAACAAACAAATCAAAAATCACAAAACGACTGAAATCATGTTTTTAAAAAACTGTAATCTTCTTGACATGTCAGGATTTTTTTCACTGGCATCAGGTGTGTGTGTGTGTGTGTGTGTGTGTTGAACAACAGCACAATCTAAAAGTTGTAACTTATCAGTAAGGAGCTTAAAAGTGGCTGGATGTGGAAGAGTTGTGTGTTTGCTGAACCTGCTGATACAGCAGAGATACAGCAAGTGTAATAGAGCGAGACCCTTTTACACAAGTCAGAAGCTAATGCACTGCAGAGCAAACACACACACACCTACACACACACACACACATACACACACACCTACACACACACACACACACACACCTACACACACACACACACACACACCCCTACACACACACCTACACACACACACACACACACACACACACACACACACATACACTTGTCCTCGTACATTTACATGCAGAGCCAGATGCTCTTTGCTGCTGTTGCTGCAAATAACACAATGTTAAAGTGTTTTGCTGCTGTAAATGGCGACACACACACCCCCGCTCATACACTATCAAACACACACACACTCAGTTTAGCTGGCATGTTTCCTAGTTCGCGAAGCCAGAGGAGTTTCCACACATAGCTGAGAGTGTCTGAATGGGACCAGAGAGGAAGAGGAGGGTTGACAGTGAGGGAAAAACGGCGTGAAGGGTTAAAACAGTTCTAAAGGAATCGATAAAGAGTGGGAGGATGTGATCTGGAAGAGACTGATGCTAAGAGGGAGGTTTTCATCCATCGTTGGGATTAAAAGGAAGTGCAGGGAGCGAAGAGGATGAGGAGGAAATGGCGAGTGGGAGGAGAGGAAGCATGTTGATGGGAGGAGAGGATTAAATTGCTGGTCAGCAAACATGAGGTGAAGCCAGGAAGAAGCTCCCTCGCTGTACTCTTTAATCTCTTCCCACAGTCAGGAGCTCATTATTCAAATTCTGTGGACAACAAGTTCAGATTCAGATATTTCCCGGCCTGTCTGGCTCTCCCGTTCGCCTCCAAGGGACTTTAGGTGGCGTTGTTTCTGAAAAGCCAGTCGCCTAATCCTATTAAGTAAATTTATTTAGTTTATAGCTCTCAGATGGTGGCCCCAACTTTTATCCCCATTCCTTGTTCTTTGGGTCACGTAAACATCATTAAAAAGTTCCAATAAAGCCCCGAGCTTTGCCAAAACAAAATGTTTTCACTGTAACTTCTGCTCCCTGGTGGAAAGCAATACGATCCAGTTGCAGGCACATGTGGGTAAAACCAAAATGCAGCACAGAGATAAACCTTTTCTTAATGAAGAAGTCAAGCTTGATTGGTTCAATATTATATTGGTGCTTTCATAGAAGCCAACATGAAGGTCATGATATTGTGTTGAAAATGTCTAACCAAAGTTTGGTTCCCCTATTGGTCGAAATTTATTTTGTGCTGCTCTTCACTAGGATTTCTTGAGAGGGATTTCTAATATTAATCTATGCATAAATTAAATACTAAGACACAAATACTTAATGGTATAAAAACACTGTCACATACTGGAGGCTGAATTTTATTCCAATAATTCCTTTTTTAGACCAGAATTTTTTAGGTTTTAAAAATGTTTTAGTCATGGTTTTGTCTGGCAGCTTCATTGGACATTTAAATCACACACTTCACATATGCTTTGTTGTATTTTACTTCTATGAATGCATCAACTTTTCCCCCTTGACTCATTGCGAAATTTCCCTTTTACGATTTTTGAGTTTTTGGTGGTTCTGCCATATATAGATGGATGATATAAAGAGAAATACAAAAATTGCGTGTAGCTAGGTGCGAGGCCACCTATTGGTTTGCTGTGGAACCTAGTGTTACATTGTATCATCAGTAATGTCTACTTCGTTTGGAGCCTAGACCTTCGAAACAAGGAGTGTAAGGAAATATGCTCTGCTGCATCTGACCAACGACACACCAGCTTCCTGGAAACAGATGAGTCCACGCAAGGAGAAACTTTAGCTGCATTGGATTAGGCCTTGGTGATAAAACAATAGCACTATGTATTGAAGATAGACCTTTCATTGATAGCAAGAAAATTGTTTCTTAAAATGTTTTTTAGTTTTACTGTATTAAATTAAACCACCATGAAAGCACATAGCAAAGATCCGGTCAGGCTGCATGAACAAACTTCAAGTGTGTTCCCTCTCTGACTCATTAACAGACTTTCATACCTTCATAATGGAGCCCCTTTGCCTCCATTCGCTCTCCTAAATTCAAAGTACAGTGGTTAAATTAAAATATACAGTTTTCTCCTAGTCTTATTTAATAATTCATTAAACACTATCAATAATTATCAGTATTGATTGAAATGACACATTTAATCACGCTAGATTTTTTCAGCTCTGGAGTCCAGCTCTAATTTAGATGCATCAGACTTACAGAAATACTCCATGACAGCATCCAGTGAGGGTCTTCTTTGTGTTATCTTCTGAACCATAAACTCAGTAGAACTGTACGTCAGGAGAAAAATCACTGCTTGCTCTTTATACCACTTTTGAAAAATGACTCATTGAAAATAATTTTTGAAAGGGAGTCTGTTGGAGTACTGCGAGTTACTTATTTTTTTTTTTTTTGCCTCAGTTGGTGGTGTTGTACTTTGACATACACCGACTTTAGCCTCAAGCTGTGGCGGTTGTTGCTTATTTTTAACTCTGTTTTTTTACTACTCAAATTGCAAATTTGCACGAAAACAGGTGGATGAAAATGAGCCGTCTGCTGGCAGGTTTTGCGCCTTCAGTTTAAAGCATAGTGAGGCCTTCAGTGCAGAAACTGCAGAGTTTGAATAAACCTCTGAGAACCTGCTGGCTGTGAAATGACTGAAGAGGAGGAGGAAGAGGGAGGAGTGTAAAGGTTCTGCTTGATGATTGTCGCAGTCTGTTGGCAGACCCTCAACCTCTGCCCAGAAACACACACGCATTTCTACTTCCAGCTTTGTGAGGACTGGCATAATACATCTCCAGTCCATGCCGCTAAATTCCTAACCTGAACCCTGAAACAATTCTGAATCCAATAACATCGCTTTGAGGGTGAGGAGAGCCAAATTATCCTCATGTTCCACAAATGTCCTCAAGTTCTTATAATGGGCACACTGTTGGGTTGATAACATAATAAAGTGGTCCCTGAAATGAGTACCATGGTTCACAAGAGGCTACGTTCTACTGACACAATCACACTGAAACAAAACTTGAGCTCACAACACTAGCAGCTGTACTCCCCTCAATTAACCTCTGTTTCTTTCTCCACCTTCCTCCACTTATGTTTCTCTGTATATCTTCTCTCTTGCTGTCTTCTTCTGCCTGTCTGACTCTTCATGTCTGTCTGCAGCAGTTCATTTCACATCATAGCTGCACAGTTGGGATGTCAGAAGCAACACTTGAGTTGTGGAAGTCAGGTGTATATTAGATTTGAGACCAAGATTTACCAAATATTAAAGCAGTTGCTTGTGCATAAGATAACCTTGACTATGAGGTGACCCCCATCACCCACCACCCTGCATTTCAGACATCTATCTTGAGAATAGGACACTTTAATAGTCCTCCTGTTCGGAAATGTTTTCCCGAGACCCCATTAATTCAAGGAGAAGATGTTCCTCATCACTGAAGACTTTTTCCCCATATATGTGAAACATAATATGCAGTATTATGTGAAATCCACACAATATATTTTATCCATCAGTCACACACTCTTTATCTCCTGTCAGGCACTTAAAGTGTTGAATTTTTTTCCTCATTTTTAAAATCTAAGTAGGATCCAATCCAAAATGTGGTCAAGCTGAACGGAATCTGATAGTGGAAGAACACCTCTGCAGTTTGATGCTCTATTAATCAAGTCTTATTTAGCAGTTAAAGTGCCAGTGAGCAGTTCAATGCAGCTGCTCACAGGCCACCAGTATAAGATGTAGATGTGCTGAGCATGCTGGATAAACCTCTGCTGCTTCTGCTCTCAGGTGACGGGACACTCAGAGTTTGGGATGTGAAGAGCGCAGTGTGCCGATTGGCCATCCCAGCACACAAGGCTGAAATCCTCAGCTGTGATTGGTGCAAATATGACCAGGTACCTGCCAAACTTCAGCTGCCTTTATTTTGTTTTTACCCTCAACAAATCAAGTTTATGTTGGAACCAAGAGCAGTTTAAGCATTAATAAATGTATAGGAGGAGCACATAACTGAAAATTTGTTTAGGCAATTTCATGTCAGTTGAAAATTTATTTCGGCAAGAATACTCATGTTTAAATTGCATTTATGTTGCCTTATTTTAATTTAAGCTACAGTCTAGTTAGCAGAATTTTCAGCTTTATTTATTTAGTTTTTTAACTTTATCTGACATGATAAATTTATTTTTTTAATAGAACGTAATGCAGAAAAAGATCCATCCATTTCCTGTACACCGTTTAATCCTCATTAGGGTTGCATGGAGATTGGAGTCTATATATCTCCATAGAGGTACAGAGGAACATTTCCAGCAACCATCACTCCTGTGTTCTAATGCTACATTGTGTTAGCTAATGGTGTTGAAAGGCTCATTGATGATTAGAAAACCCTTGTGCAGTTATGTTAGCACATGAATAAAAGTGTGAGTTTTCATGGAAGACATGAAATTTCCTGGGTGACCCCAAACTTTTGAACAGTAATGTATAAAATAAAGACTATAAGGAAAGAATATAATAAAATATCTGTAAAGAATATGAGAATATATTGATATTGAAATTTTTACTCCGTATAAAATGGTATCAGTATCAGCCCCAAAAATCTGTTGCTGGTTGGGCTCTAAAAAACATTTTATACCTAATATTGTTTAAAAAAACAAACATTTAAAAATGATGCTGGAGTTTGGTTGGATTTGATTAATTCTTGATAAAACTGCAGGAATTTGGCGATGATTTGGAGTAAAAAACTTTTTACCATGAGTCATATGGTTTAAAATGCAATTAAGCAGTGTTTTCTTAAATAAAAATATATTTCACAAACTCTGTTCGATACATTATTTCTGGATTTAGAGAAATGTCTTTATTTTAAATGAGTTTCAGCACCTTTATTGAATATTAGACACATTTTCATAAGCAATTGTGAACATATAACTGCATTTACTTTAACAGTTGTAAGTCTATAATGGTGAATTGTTGTCTGTCTTCAGAATATTGTGGTCACAGGCTCCGTAGACTGCACAGTATGTGTGTGGGACCTGAGGAACATCAGACAGCCTGTCAATCAAATGCTTGGACACGCCTATGCCATCCGCAGAGTCAAGGTACGCATATCTAAACCTCTGTCTTTGTGAGGACCCTCAGTGACAGAACACCTTACTTTACTCTGCAACCAAACATAAACCTGATTCTAACCTGAAACCAAGTCTGAACCTTTAAACTGCCCTTTGTAAGTCTGACCCAAGTCTGAACCAGACAGAAAGGTCCAAGTACACACAGCTTGGTTTCTGTTCCCTACCAGATGCTTTGTCATATGTCTTGTAACAACGTGTTCTCAGCACTAAGAGCCAGTGCGTGTTTCTCTGCTGGGTGTGTTTCTTTGTGTGTGCGTGTGTGTTGACAGAGATGCAGTGTGAGGCCTGACAGCATCAAAACACCCACTTAAATGGACCTAATAGGAACACACACACACACTGACGCTGAGAACACACAGCTGCAGAGGAGTCCCCAAACACAACCCTTTTACTCAGATTAGTCACCATACGCGTCACTTCACACACATACAGACGTCATGAATGCACACAGATTTACACACACAAAGACATCCACACGTTCACAGGATGTTATATTTCCTAGAGACTAAACATAACCTCATCTACAACTTGGCTCAACTGACCCTCAGCATAAAATTCATTAAGTTACATTTTGGAGACTTGTCCCCAAAAGACAGGTGTTCCCCAAAGAAAATGATTCATGTGCCCAAAACATGAGGACACAGCTACGCAAAAACACACAACTGCAAATAGAAACTAAACTATCCAGCAGCTCAGACACAGTTTTTCAGGACAGGTGTCACCAATCGATCGAGAGGACTCACTCAAGAACTGTTTGTCAGCGTTTGCAAATCTGTCAGCTTGTATTGATTGACTGGAAAAAGCAGAAATGAGGTGACCAGCAGCCTGACAGAAAAGAGATTAAAAAAACTGATAAACAGGGACGAGCTGAAACTCTCTGTCCAGCTGTCATGAATTTGAAAGGCACAGCTCATTGTGTTTTTAAACAAAACTGGGTGAAAGTGTTTGTGGATATTAAAAATCTTGAATTTTCAGTATATCAAAGTGATACAGCAGCGTAAACTATCTACTTTATTGTACAGTATTTCCTTAATCAGTCCTTTATCTACATGACTGGTTAACTTTGATCTCACAGCAAAGCTTGTAAATCTGTCAAACAAATGACTTTGACCTTCTGTGCTTACTGTAGTTATGTAATTTTCCTGCACAGTGAATGGTTCTGATCTACTTTTCACCTCCAAATTAGAATATCCTCGCCAAATTGGCTTAGATAATTTGAATAAACTAAATTTAAAGATTGTTAGACTGATGAGGAATAATGTTGCTGATGTCAGTTTTTAAGTTGGTGCTGATAATTTTATCTTAGCCAACACGAATGATAAAAAAAAAGCTATAAAAAAGATGTGACCAGGCAGTACAAGTAAAGGAAACCTAAGTTTATGAGATGTGAAGAATATTTTTGTACATTCTCTCACTACCTAGCATCTCTGTCAATGATAGCGTCGCAGGAGACCCTGATAACTGATCTCGCCTGGGTTATCAGACATGGCTGGTAGACTTTAAATTTACAGTAGAGCAGCGTTAAACACTGGAGGTGTGGTGTAACGTACAGTGCCTTGGTGAAAAGCCCAATCTGGCCTGATTGATAATCTGGTCCGATGAAAGCGAGATAACTGGTTAAGTATCGCAGATCTATGAGTATAGGAATGCAGAATTACCAGAAGCATCTCCAATTAGGAAACAATGGTGGACTGCGAGGAACCTGTTTAGTCTTTGAGTTTGTGCTAAAGTAGCTGCTAGGATGACATTATGCATATCTCTTACATAGTAAGGAAGAGAAGTAACTAAATAAAAGTGTGGAATTACGACGAGGCATTTCAGATTGCTAATGAGCAGAGTTTTCTGTGGGAGAGCATGACTCTTTTTGGTGTGGACTTTGGGCTGTGTGACTCTGCAGACTTTTTACATTCACAAAAAATAGCTGTATATCACATTCAAGGAGACAAAACTGAATTTGAGCCGTTTAAAACCATAGCTCTAGCCTCAAATATCCAATATTAATCAGGCTAATGATCAATGATAAAGTCATTCTGCAGAGCAAATTAAAAAAACATCTTTCTATGTTTATCGAATCATGATACTTTAAACATTTTTAGAACAGAAACAGATACAAAAGAGGGGTTCACAACTTCGAGGAAATGCACAGAAACTAAAATCTGTGTTGAAGCTACTGTTCCAGTGTTTATCAGAAAATGCAGCTGTGCATCTTGATAAGTTTGTGCTGCATATTCACATCTTCTGAGTTGTTATATTTGTTGTTTTTACTTCAGCAACAAATGACTTTGGCAATGACGCAGCTATGAATTGAAATGAAGGACAGAAAAAAAGCTGCAGTCGAGAGAAAGGTGCTAAATGAGGAAGAGACTCCTGATAAGAAAGGTGAAACTGTCAGAAGCAGAGAGGGGGAACAAATGAGCGAATAAATTAATTTGAGAGTGCTTAGCCGACAGTCAGTGAAATGTCTCTCTGTGGACTCTTTCAGGATCTCTGCCTCTGCACAGTTGTGTAACTGCTGAGCAGAAAAAAGCTGGAAACTCTGCTCGACCTGCCTGAAGCCATTTTTTACTTTGATGGGGAAAAAGTCACGTTTTTTTTTAAGCATTCACGGCTTTTTTAGAAGAAGAGGGACAAGCTCCAGCTCAACAGGGGACTTTAGTACAACATCAAAAAAGCTCAGACAGATGAAAATGTATTATTCAGCAGGTCCCTGAGGATCTCAAAGAAATGTCATTTTTCTGTTTAACAGAACAAACTGTAAACAGAACTGCAGGTCTTCTGCTTTGTGAAGGATGACAGCTGTGTCCTGTCAGTTACAAATATTTCTCTGTACTGTTTTGTTTACCCTTTTATAAAACCACACATGGGTAGTTATTCTTAGATATTAGAGACAGACATTTATACATTTTTATCATTATTAAATATAAGTTTAGCATATTTACCTCATAATAGCTACGTACATGAATCTTTGTTGTTGTTAAAACTGAAGGAGGCAAACAAACATTGAGGGGTTCTTATACTTGTGTTTTTTTTCCCTGATTCAAGTTATTAAATTGTACACAAACACACACATATAGTCAAACCTAAAAGTACAAAAAATGCAATCAAAACACAAAAAGACAGGAGAAGAATCTGTATTTATATTAGAGGATCAATACATGTATTGAACTGTCAGAGAAAGCAGATTTTCTTGGGATTGACAGCTTCAGATTAAGGGTTAATGTGATGTTATCTATTTCTCTTTGATTTAGATTTTGCAACACTGATAAAATTACTTGAAATTTGGAAACATTCAACAAAATATGAGTTATCATTTTCCTCATTGTGAATTGCTTTTATTCCTCCTGCAGTTCTCTCCGTTCAGTAAGACGGTGTTGGCGTCCTGCTCATATGACTTCACTGTCAGGTAAGATCAGCTCTGCCTCTTTTCACGTGTTTCTAAAATAAAAAAATTATTTATTTTTTGAATCAGTTTGTGTGAACTTTGTTAAATTTAAGATTTTAAAATGGACTTGGGCTTGTTGGTGAATGTCGCTATAAAACACCAGGAGACAAAAAGCAAATGTGTCTAGCTCATTTTGTATTAATGATCCATAGAAATGAAAGAGGCTGCACGAGTTCAAATTTAATGTATCTGCACAAAGAAATGTAGAGTAAACACTGGAAAGGAAGCACAAGCTGTGGCTGAGACTGAGACACTACAGCTGTTTATTTGATGAACTTCTGCAGGGATTCACTCTTCTGAAAGTTTTGAATTGTTTGGTCGTCACATTGCTTCACTTACATGCCTGCATACTGGTGTTAACATGTTTGGAGAGTAGCACAGTTAATTCTGACTTCTGCCATTTTCAGATGCAATTTAAAATGCACGCTGAACTAATACATACAGTTGAAAGCAAAGCAGCTCTTCTGGAAAAGTGAAAATCAATGATCAGGTTTAAAACACGGAGACAGGACTGTAGTTGGTATTTAAACTGCACAAGCACCAGTGATTTCACGTAAAAACAGTAAGTCATAGCTACAGCAAATATTTCTGGACTGGGGGCGTGAAATTACCCACATTTGTTCACCAGGCAGGACTAGAATTAAACACCAGCACTGATAACATTGAAATCTCCCCACATCCTCTGCAGAAATATGTCTAGTCTGAATGTGGCTTCATGCATGTGATCTCGTATTCAGCTTTGGCTCTTTAAAAGAAACTTTTCCAGAGGTTAAAAAATCTGAAGCGTATGGATAGAGTGGTATTTCTGCTCCTTCTCTTTCAATTACCAACCAAAGTGGATGGATGGTGTCGTCATCCAAGAATAATGAGTAAGGACATAGCGATAAGGTGTGCTAAAGTTAACTGGTGTGTGAGATGAGGAGAGAGAGACACAAACAAGATGGAGACAAGATGAGCAGTTCCTTTATTGAGCTGCAGAGACCAAGTTCATAAAATCTAGAATTTCAAGGTAGACCGCCTCTGTGTTTCTTACGAGAATATCGTGCTTCTTAATCGTGTCGCCTCTTTCTCTTTTCTCTCCATCTGCTTGGGTGGTAGTATTCATGAGTTTCTGCAGCCTAAGGTTTAACATGAAGTCTGCTCTGATGAACTGCTGACGAGTCCACTTTTCTGCCTGTCTGTCAGTCTCGGGTTCAAATGATGAATAAAGGGATCTATAGATAATATCTATAGATATAGATAGTATAGATAGTCCGGCCTTTACCAGCTTAATAGTCAATTAATCATCATCAGAAAATTAATCCAGAATTATTTTGACAGTCGATTAGTCATTTCAGTCGTGGAGCAGTTGAAAAAAACTGACATTATAAACTGAATATGTTTTTGGACAGTTGATTTGACAAAGCATGATTATGGTTGTTTTATAATCATTTTAAATTTGTGTTTTGTCAGTGAAACAATCTAGTTATTTCCCACTTTTCCACCCTGGAGGTCACTGTACTGGGACCAGGATATATCTGTAAATAAAATGGATGAAATATTGTTGTATTTACTATAATTTTAGTAGAGTTGTAGTTCAGTAATTTTAAAAATAGGTTCAATGATATCAGTGTCCCTAACTCATTGTAATAAGACTGGTATTTACTCAGCTGACAGATCAGGGAGAATTTTGTAATTCCCCCATGTGTCTGTGATCCATAGGTTGTTCATTTTTACTGCATAAAGAAAGTAAACTTGTTTCAGTCAGAGTCAGATTAGATTTGTCTGCCAGAACCCTGGAGAGCTTTAGAAGGGCAGAGAGGAAAAACCCTATTAGGCTGTTAAAACCTAAACAGCCAAATATTACATAGAAAAATAAAAAGCTCACCATTTAGTGAGAGATTTAGCACTGTTATTGGCTTCATTATAATATCGCTTTACAACTAATTTGTCATTGCGTGGGAAAAATTGCTACGGGAATGTACATCCAGCCTGTTTGGAAATCTTGTTTTTATGACAGACATAAAGAAGAAACCTGCATCATAAAGTTGTGTGCTGATCGACAGAGTGAATATTTAGCATTAATGTGCAACAGAGACAATAAAACTGTGAATGAAATTAATATTCTAGAAAGGTGGAGCTTCAGTTGAAAACAGCAGATCTGATACCAAATCTGCCAACAATAATCACTCATGTGCACAAAGCACATTACATTAAATAATTATACACCAGATCAGTCATATTATACACATAGAAAATGAAGTACAATTAAAGACCAGTTGCACACAAAATTATTTGACATCGTGGATATATTTTGTCAGTCACTGCAACATTAGAAATGTTAATAATTACCAGTTTTTGACACCCCTACATTTGAAATGTAGTTTCTTCTGTATAGCCCAACTTGGCTTCCTTGTGGTTAAAGCACCACCTAGAGATATTAAAGGTAAAAAAAATCTTATTAGTATGAAGTGTATTAAAAAATCTGTCACAATGTACGTTGTTTCATTCTGAAATAAAACCTATTATCAATGTCTAATATTTTGATTTGGTACATGACTCAATTCAGCTCTTACTATGACTGATGAGACATTAAACAAAAAATTAAAGAATGACTGGCGATCAGCTGAAAGAGAGGTGATGCTGCAATATACAGCAGCCGTTAGATATATGAAATGATCGGAATGAGCTGGAATGCCAAAGGAAAAGAAGGAAGTCTGAAAGATAAATGGAGTAAGAGCTGGTTCAGTGTCAACCTGTGTTTTATTGTTTCATTGATCCAGGCTTTCATTGGCTCAAATACTCCATGCAGAGTACTGCAGAGTATTACATTACATTCTGCCCTGACACAATCTCTCTCTCTCTCTCTCTCTCTCTCTCTCTCTCTCTCTCTCTCTCTCCCCCCGAAATGCACTGATCTTTTTTTTTTTTCATGAAGATGCCTGGAGGCTGTACACAAAGTAAAATGATTGCTGGCATAAAACTAATGCATTGATATGATTCATGGCAATAAATTCTTGGAATCCTTTATTTATGTGAGGGAGATTTGCTGAATACAAATGCTCTGTAACACCTGCTACCTGTTTAATACGGAACAGTTTGAACTTTAGGCTAAGATCTTAGAATCAAACCTCAAGACACAAAGCTGGATTTTTAACCTCAAACCACAGATATCTCCATTAAGTCTACACTTCATCTGATACATAATATAAAAATCTATAAATTTCACAACATGTAGTACTGTGTAAAAAGTGTGCCCAAACTTTCAACCAGACTGATAAAGAGCTACTTCATCCACCAGAAGAACCACTGTCCTGCAGTAGATGGTTTGTACCCCACATAGTCCTGATCTTAACATCACGGAGTCATTCTGGGAGACTGAAACACACTGAATCCACTTAAAAACGAAAAAAATGTTCTCCAACAGCCAGCTCAGAATCAAGACCAAAACTTGTCCACAACTGGTATAAAACCTGTCCAAAATCAAGACTGAAACTAGTCTAAAACCACTTTAAAACAAGTCCAAAACAACCTATAACCATTTCAAAAGCCAGACCAAACTTGCTTAAACCTGCTTATAATATGATAATAATTATTATAATTAAGACCGAAACCAGTCTAAAGCCATTCCAGAGCAACCAGTCCAAAATAAAGACCAATACTAGTCAAAAAGCAGTCCTAATTAGTCGAAAACTAGTCTACGACCATTCCAAAATCTGCCTAAAACCAGTCCAAATTCACCCATTAAACAGTCTTAAACCAATTCAAAATTAAAACCAAATCTAGTCTGAAATCAAGAACAAAATCAAGTCCAAAACCAGTCTAAAACTATTGCAAAATCAAGAAAGAAACAATCTAAAAACATTCCAAATACCAAAACCAGTGTAAAGCTCTTCCAAAATCAAGAGCAAAGCGTATCTAAAACAGCAATGCCACAATCAGTCTAAACCTAGTCCAAAATTAAGACCAATAACAATCAAAAACATGGACTTCAGCAAGACTGAAACCAGTCCAAAGTCTAGACCAAAACCAATATGAAATCAGTCCAAAACCAGTCTGAGGCCGGTCAAAAGTCATGACTAGAACAAATTTTAAACCAGTCCCAAATCACGACCAAAGCCTTTCCAAAAGGAAGACAGAAAACAAGGCCAAAATCAGCCTAAAACCACATTATTCCAAAATCAAAAGGAAAACCAGATAAACTGGAGCTGAAATCCCGGAGGCCATCTAAATGAATGTCTGAAATGACAGAAGATATGGAGACAGACTGAATCCACTGCAGGACTGTGGAAAGTTCTTAAATAAGCTACATAGCTGACCTGCCAATTACATTTAAAGAACCTGTGTACTGAGGAGCATTGCTGTTTAGAAGGGAGCCCACAGCAAATATTTATTCAATTAGTTTTTTTTTTCTATTTTCTTTGGAATGCTTTTAAAACATCCTCACTTCCCTTCTAGTGCCTGAAGCTTCTGCACATCACTGTGCGTGAAAATCAGAGGGTTTCATCAGAAAACCCCCTTCTTCTTTAGGTATTCTTCTGGACTGTACAGATGCTGTATCTTTAATTTAATCTACTCACTCTTCTCCTTAACTCACTTACTGTCCATTCTCGGAACTAATCCTTAATCCATTCATTACTGCTGTGATAACAGGCTTTCAGTGGGTTTACTTCATCTGATGTTATCTTATTAAAACATTGTGGTTGTAGCCAGCAGTACAAATTAACAACTAGCTTTGTGCATGTGTGTGTGCGTCCGTGGCAACGTCACGTATGTTTGTTTTGTGTTGAACAGTCCAAACATACAGTGTGTACGATAATAATCACCTATTCTCAAGTTGCGTCCAGACGGTGATATTATGTGGAGTTTTGTGTCTATATGTCTGTTTTTTTTTTTTAAAGGTGTAAACCCTGTAAGCATTGATTACAAGTGACAACAGGAGGCTTTAATCACCTCATTAACAGGAGATGCATCCTTTACTTTGTACATCATTAGCCTCATCCTCATCTCTCTGCAGCTGCATTGCAGTTTTTAACCTTTGCTGACTGTTAGCGCTTGTAAAAATCTGTATCACTTATCGTATAAAATAGATGGCATTTTTAGGCATCCGTTGTGAATGTTTTGATGCAGGATTGTGTAGTTTAGATACAGATTTATTGTTAGATCATATGTTTTGTATCGTAACTCACCCAGTTAGGATTACCTGCAGTGCTTCAGTTCACAAGCTTTCTTAGACGCAGTTGAAAATCAAAACCAAAACGACTTTAAAACAATTCCAAAAAACAATCTAAAACAATTCCAATACCAGTTTTAAACAAATCCACAATCAAGACCAATACTAATCCAAAATTAACTCAAAAATCTGTTTAAAACCAGTCTAAAAACCAGTCAAAAATGAAGACAAAAGTCCACAAGTATTCTAAAACCAGCACAAAATCAAGACCAAAACTAGTTTAAACCCTGGCCAAAATCAAAATCAAAAGAAGTATGAAGCTAGTTCAAAACTGGTCTATAATCAATGTCAGAACAAGTTCAAAATGACAACAAAACAAGTCCAAAAGTTTTGCAAACCAGTGTGAAAACAGGTGTGAAACCACTTGAAATCAAGTCCAAAATCAAACCAAAACTAGTCCACGACTAATCTACAACCAGTCCAAAATCAAGACTAAAACAAATCTGAAACCAGTCAAAAATGAAGGCCAAAACCTGTCTGAAACCAGTCTAAGACAAGTCAAAATCAAGACCAAAACCAGTCTAAAACCAGTCCAAAACAGTCCAAAATCAAAACCAAAAGCACTCGAAAATGACCGGCCATGCCAACATCATTACAACATCCACCTCTATGCTAGGACTAATTTGATTTCTTCCCAAGACAAATACACTACAGCACGCTGCCAGTTAGCTTAGCGCAGAAACTGGAAACAGGGGAAACAGTGAGCTTGGCTCCATGCAATGTTTACACTTACCAACACCTCTGACACATTATATCTTCAAGTGGAATCTGCACTAAAAATACAGCGTAAGAAGTTTTTTTTTTCAGTTTTACTGGTAAGCTCAGTTAACCTGCTGCTGGCTATAGCTTCATGGGTAACATTCATACATGGCTCTTACCTAAGTTTTCAAGTTTGATAAATCAAATATATGTACATGTCAGAATGTTTAACTATTCCTTGCACCTTGCTATTTTTTAAAAACACAAATTGACATTATTTAGGCTAATAAATTTCTGTATGACTTCATATTATATATAATAAAAAATTGAAGATACCGATATAGAAATCTGACACTTGATCCAATGGATACATAATAATAATAATAATAATAATAAACTTATAGTGAAACCAACCACATATCGGTCAGCCTTAAAATAGAATTGAAGTTTGATATAGTTAGTTCTTTAGTCAAGGCTGCTTGTTAAATTGTACCTGAGCACTACTAAAACATGTTGAAATGCAGTTGTCTGTCATCCAGAGTGTTAAATGTTAAATCTGAGCGGTGTTGCTGTCTTCAGCTCATTACACCTTCTGCTCTGTAAACACACCTGCTTCTGTAGGCCTTCCTGTGTGCTCAGACACTGGTTGAAACACGTACAAACACTAATCTAATCCACCTGCACACACAAAGAACAACACCTGAATGCACTTGGTACACTCATATGTAAATACATCGGCGCACACACTCCTCTATTATATATATTCACATGTGCACATGTGAGTTCGTTTAGTCCTATTTCATCCTGTGTTTCCGCTCACTGCCTCCATCTCTTTCACCCTCCTGCCGGTTTAGTCGTAGTCTTGGGGATCTCAGGTTGGACTGGAGCTTTCAGAAACTCCTGCCGGTTAAACTTGATGACCAACTTTAAGAACTCTGAAAGACTCACTATACACAGACTCCAAATGTCTTGGATCAGGTTTAGATAGATGCAAATGATACAATCGCACATGTATCTCATTAAACTGACAATCTGTAGCAGTATTGTTTTAAAAAACTCACGTCTTACTCTTAAGATTAAGAAAAACAGTCTAAGTTTGCCTTTCTCCCAGGGCTGGGCCCCTAACAGAGGCTAATGATTTAAATCCAAAGATTAATAGACAATGCACTGAGCAGAGCTCAGAGGGAAAATATCTCAGGCATACAGTATATTAGGTACGCAAACTTACTTAGACTCATTAGAAACCATTTAATGCTGCAAATACTGTTTCAAGCAATGTAAATTTTGAACAGGATGGCAGAACAATCACAGCACCATCACTGCTTTTTATGTTCATCTATAAAAGCCTAAATAATCTAAAACTAAATAATGTTTAGTGAACTGCTGGTTCCTCCCAGGGTTTCTGGCTCAGTAACATGATGAAAGGCCAGTGACAACTGTAAGATGTCTGATCTGTAAGATGTTCTTATGTACATCCTCAGTAAGCCAAACAGCTCTTTTGTCTTGGAGAAGTCCTGAGTGGGATTTAAAGAAGGATCAGTCATGTGGCCATGCTCTGCGGTTTTATGTATTATGATGCTTTTGTTGTTTCAGTGTTTTTGTGGGTGTATTTTCTTGTCTTTGTTGTTTCTATGTCTGTTTATATTGTAAATTTTGTGGTCTGTAGAGCTGCAACGGCTCCGAAAACCATCACTTTCCCAGGGTCGACTGATATGGGTTTTTCAATTTTGATACCAATGCCAATTATTGGTAATCAAGAAAGGCCGGTAACTGATATATGGAACCAATATACATTAAATGTAATGTTTTAACAGCATGTGATTGGAGGGAACCTGTTATTAATAAATAAGCTTATTCATCAATAAGGGTGACAATAACTGAATATGTAAAATTGAAACAGGAGAGTTTAAATAAGGACGCTGTCCTCTGTTTAGGTGGGAATGACTGAGTTTGCCTCCTGCACTTCTTCTCTGTTTTCTTAATCTTTCACTGTTCTATCATTTTTATTGCCAACTAAGGTCCATATCGTAAAGCTTTATTGATTATTGTTTCCCAGTCTCTGTTTCAGGGTAATTTGTGGCTGCCTTTTAACTTAGCTGCTAGTCATTAGCGTTGCCACTGTGAGAGTAGCAGATTTCCTGGTTTGCGGCAACGGCTTGCATTTCATATTTAGTTTTTGCAGTCTCTGCTTGATACACATTTCTGAGACCACAGCCAAAGAGAGGAGGCTGCATCAGACCTGAAGTAGCACATTTAATTTGTCAATAACTACTGACTAAAAATACCGACACCAATAATCTGAAAAATGCCAAATATCGGCCACGATGATCAGCCAGGCCGATAATCTGTCCATGCCTACTTTTCAGTTTAGCAATAAAAAAAAGAGAGAAGAAATATTGTCATGACTGTTACTGTCAACTGCTGTTAACATGCTCCTTTCACATAACACACAACTGCTTTTTATCAATGAAACTCTGCACTGACATTTATAGTGACTTAATCCTATTTGCCAAAGTCGAGGTATGCTTTTAGTGTCATTTGTCTGTTGTCACTAACTGTCAGAGGTGGAACAAGTTAGATTTAGGTGCAGATCTAAATCATTTTCTTAAAAATTGCACGATGGAGTGTTGGCCTTGGTGGAGGACTGTGTTTTATAAGTGCCCTTCTAGTATTCTATGCAGATTCCCAGTCATCCAGGTCATGGTAATCTTAGGAGTCTCGGTAAAAAAGCAACTTGACTACTTGTTCAAGTTCTTAAAACTCTCATCCAAGAGGCTTCTTCAGTTCGGAATTGAAGAAGCCATTTGAACGAGGTGTCGTCTTTAAGAACCTAAAGGAGAACCATTTAGATAATCCTTCTACATACTTTAAAACTAACAGCTGCAGTTAAACCACCAATGTTTAAGACCCATCTCAGGAGGGGCAATTTCTTGGTTTATGCTTCATGCTTGTCCCGATACAAATAAGCTAAATTAAAAACTCACTAGCTTAGCAACATCAAGGGTACAGACAACCCATAATGCAACGCTCTCTTTAGAAGACTATGTGGTCTTTCTGCTCAGAAATGGTATGTGAACGCATAATTATCTACTCTTTAGAAGCAAGACTGCTGCCATTATTTCAAACCTAATTTCTAGAAAACGTCATCTTACATCCTGGCCAATAAGGTATTTAAAAGCATATAATAAGTATTTCATTCTCTTTCTGTTTTTTTAAAAAAAACCTCTCTTGTATATTCTATGTTTTCTCCAAGTGTAACCTCTGAAAATGCTGCAGTCAGGTATAAAACCTTTAATAAAGCATTCTTTGTATGTCACTTTTTCATTGTGGAACAACCAGCATTAGTATTTACTTGGAAACTGAGATCATGTTTTCCTTTTTTTAGCGTCTCGTGTTTGTTTAAGATAACACGTTCTGTCGTGCGTGTGTGCTTGTATGACTCTTAACATTAATTTCCTGTTTAAATTTAAACCTCCGGTGACATCAGATCTTTCTCTTTCCATTTCTGTCTTCCTTTCTGTCATCTTGTGTCACTTCATTCCCCCATCTTAATTTTTTCTGCATGCACTCTGTTGTATTTTTCTCAGTCTTTGGCTTGTATTGTTGTCCTTGTAGCCTCTTTTTACTCTTCTCTGCTGTGACTTAATGAGTTTCATAGTAATGCACAAAGCTGACAGGTGAATGGACGGTTCTACTGAATGAAATACAAAAGAAGCTAAATAATTACCTACCATGGAAACTAGGGACAAAAGACTGTGCAAGCCTTATTTATACAAATAACATGGTGTGTTTGTCGAACTGGGACAGTCATCTGGTCCTACATATACCCACACACATTCACGTCATTTCAGTCTGAATCTGAATTACACATGACACTGAATCTGACACATGCTTTTGTAAAAAATATTCCATAGCACAGATCATACTTCCTCTTCCTCACAGTTGATTCTGTTTTAGTTTAGGGCTGCAACTATCTTTTTTTTTTTTTTTTTTTTAATCTGTTGCTTGTTCTTATTCTTGTCTTGTTTTGTCTGACAAAGTGAAACCAAAGTGTTGCTGATGTTGCTTGATGCAATTACAGAATGGGACATTATAGGAGCATTCTAGACATAGTTGAAATGCTGTGAGTGGTGTATTGTTGCACCAGGAAAACATCTGGAGGGTGATGACAGCCAGAGTTACATCTTGTAAATTTCTAGATATTTATAGATGCAGTCTCTGAATATCTTGATTGCACACTTTATAACCACAAGTTACTTATTATATTTATCCAATGAAAATATTGGACATTGAATAGCAAAGTAGCTGTAATGGTAATATTTATTTATCGATTTACACAGGATGCACTCATTTGCAATAAAAATAAAAGTGAGTTTGAAAAACAGTTTTGCATATATTTATCTCGTTTATCTACTGCCCTTAGTTGTGGTTAATAAGCAACTTATTTCACATGTAACTGAAGTGTAGATGTGGGCGTTCACACACCAGGCTGCTGTAGAAACGGGTTATTGGAGAACCTCCTGTCATAACTGATTAACACGTTGAAATGTAGAACATGTATTTTTTACACACACATGATCTAGATACAGACGACTGTGGTTCCATGGGTAATGTGAATGAGTGAATGTGTCATTCTTTTGGATTTATTGGGCTTTGGATCATTGCAGATTACAGTATGGTGTCACAGAGTGGAGATTCTTCCGTCACGGATGATCTTTGACTGAGCACAGACAGCACACGAACGTGGTAACAGTGAAGTTTAGTTTCAGCCCAGTGTCAAATTACTTGTGGAATTTACGTTACTTGTTACAGCTGGTATGACGTGCTGCGTTTTGTCAGCTCAACCACCCAAAAGTGAAAGCTCCAGCTAGACATGCTGCCAGTTTGATGCTCTTTGCTAATGAGGACAGGAGAGTTAAAGCCAGAGGTTACTGTGTTTTTTCAAACTCAGTCAGAATTCAGAATTCCAAAGGGATTTTTTCACATTTATGCACTTTGTGATACACAGCAAAATACTTACTACACTGTCGGCCAAGGTGGAAATATAAGGCTTTGATTGGTTTATTTTCCCTCAATAGGTCTTGACTGACATATTTCTCTACTCATCTACTAATCAGTTATTCAGTGATTTCATCCTTACTTTCAACTGTGGAAAAAAAAAAGAAAATTTTGCTGTGACTTCTGCCATTTCTATTTTTGCAGCTGCATTTTTTACCCAGTGTTGAGATCTAAAAAGCCTACAGTCATTACCGTCACCAGTAAATCACTGCTGTTGCTCATTTTATGAAGCTAATCAAGGCAACAGTGGCTCTTAGCTGCAGGATTATTACTGCTGCCTCTTAATGCACAGAGTGGAGCCTCCGTGACAGAACACATTCATATCAGCTTAGATTTTTTATTGCCACTGCACTTAATTATGTTTCAGACATATTGCACTGCTCTATAGTGATAAATATGTTGGACTGTTTGAGTGAACACATATAGTATATCCCCTTCACTGTGGTAATGCATACTTTACAAAATTACATATGGATATTGGTAAATTTATGTTTTCATTGTTTTTCGTTTTTTTTTACTAATCGCTTCTGTGAGCCACTTAATTCCGACTTTTCCTGGGCATCCTCTGTCCCAACAAAGAAAAAAACACTGTCATGGTAAGATCCTGGGTAGGCTTTATTGCTTGTTGTACAAATTGTGAATGGATGAAGGCAATGAAGACAAATCAATTCGATCAAATCAGCATCACTAGTGGAAAAATATGGATTGATACTTAATGTTTAATAGGAAGAGGACTTCTTGGACTCAGTTTGTCATGCTAAGCTCTGTGTTGTCAGTGTAGGATCAAAATCTCAGCAATCTTCAAATAGACCATAAATATTTTTGTTCATGGTGCTCTTTGGACATTTTTACCTTAAGTTGATATCTGCCTGGACATAAATGACAAATACAGAGAGAGAAAGGGAGATTATGACATGTAATAAAAGCCCTGCTTGCCAGGAGAACTGTTGAAGTTATGTTTGTGTGATAAGCATTGAGTTAGTAGGACGCCACTTCAATCCACCTTTCTAATTATGGAATTAGAGGATAAGCTGTGTGCGTGGAATTGTTTTTGAGCACTGTCAGTCAGATTGTTATATATAGTATGTAGTGAAGGTGAAAGGCCATACTAGAAACTTTTTTTGTGTGCATTAAAGGACATAACCTGATGTTGGAGTCCAAAGTAGTGCCATCCACAGTAACTACACCAATCAGGCATAATATTATGACCACCTGCCTAATATTGTGTTGGTCCCCCTTTTGCTGCCAAAACAGCCCTGATCCGTCGATGCATTGACTCCACTAGAGCCCTGAAGGCGTTCTGTAGTATCTGGCACCAAGATGTTAGCAGCTTTAAATTCTGTAAGTTGCGAGGTGGGGCCTCCATAGATTGCCCTTGTTTGTCCAGCACGTCCCACAGATGCTTGATTGGATAGAGATCTGGGAAATTTCGAGGCCAAGTCAACACCGCAAACTCGTTGTTGTGCTCCTGAAGCCATTCCTGAACCATTTTTGCTTTGTGACACGGCACATTGTCTTGCTGAAAGAGGCTACAGTCATCAGAGAATACCGTTTTCATGAAAGGGTGTAGATGGTCTGCAGCAATGCTTAGGTAGGTGGTATGTGTCAAAGTAACATCCACATGGATGGCAGGACCCAAGGTTTCCAGCAGAACGTTGCACAAAGCACCACACCACCAGCTTGCCTATTTTCCCTGTTTCTAACACATCACCTTTGATGACAAAATGTTCACTTGGTGCCTAATATATCCAACCCACTAACAGGTGCCATGATGAAGAAATAATCAGTGCTATTCACTTCACCTGTCAGTAGTCATAATGTTATGCTTGATTGGTGTATATGCTTAGAGATATGCTAAGGTGCTGCGGCCAAAAACCTCAGTTTTGTCTGTATTTAGAAGATAAATGCATCTTCCAGAACATTAGACATGCTTAGAGTTTGACTAACTGATTTGTTTCACCTGGTAGATCAATATAGCTGGGTTGGCATAGCATTTTTCCCCAAAGGAAAATATATGAAGTGAAAATGATCTAGTCTAACAAAGACCCCGTGGAACTCCATAACAGATTCTTGTGAGTGGAAGATTCATCGTTTAGATGAACAAACTGGAATACATCTGATAAATGTGATTTAAAACAGCCCAGTGCGACTCCTTTGATCCCAATGCATGTTTAAGTCTCTGTTACCAATTGTATCAGATGCATCACTGTGATTCAGCAAGACGAGCACAGAGACGAGTCTATTGTCTGAGTCTGTGAGAAAAATCTGTGATTCATTGTGTGGAGACAACAAAGACACACATAATAGCTGTGCTGTATGAATCATTTTATAAGAGTGTGTTACAGAAAGCTTTACTCAGCAAACCTCTGCAAAGACCAAAGATCTACATCAGAAGAATCAAGTCTGAAAAAACAAGCACAGAGAATTGATTCAATCAGATTCACTTGGATGAATCAGGAAGCTCTTAGATGTGGATTCCCAAACTGTACTAACAAATGGGAAATGAAGCTCCACTTACCAGCTTTTAACTAATATTTGATTGTATCTCACAGTTTTCCTCAGATATTGAGTTTGTGAAGTTACCAAAGAACCATTTTTGGGTAACATTATGACAACTGAGGAAACTCCATTTTCTGAGGAAGGCTGTGAGATGTCGTTGACAATTTCCCTTTTATTTCTGTTATTTCTGCTTCACTGCACAACTAATAAACCACACACACACACACACACACACACACACACACACACACACACACACACACACACACACACACACACACACACACACACACACACACACACACACACACACACACACACACACACACACAGTAAAACTTTATTTACCAGCAGTCCTGATGTGCCTCTTTACATTTATCTGCCTGTAATGTGTGATGGTGTGTGAGGGTCATTGTAGATAATAAAAGCAAACAAAAAATCAGGAGTTGAGGTGTTGAGCAATATTTTTAGAAAGAAAAACAACTCAGAATTTTAAAAATTAAAGTTGTAAATTTACAATAAAAAATGTTGATATTCTCTTAAGTTTAACTCACAAGTTACATGCAGCCGTGTTCCATACTTTTGAACCTCCTCATGAACTGCATTGTGATAATCCTGCCTTGCAAAGTGAAGTAATGTGGTTCCTAGAAAAAAAAAACACCAAAATAAAAATAATTTTCTCTGTGATTTTCTCGTAATTTCATTACTTTAAACTCAGTCTTTTTTTTTCAACATTTTATCGCTTTCCTGACCTACAATGACCCCAGAATACTGCTGTAGTAATGGTAACAATGTAAAATTATACTTCTTGGAAAATTCAAAACATTTATTTGAATAAGAATAAAATGAAGCAGAATTCCACAATTGATTTTGTTTGATGGTTTAGACAGGTTTGACATAATTTTCAAAAGGAATTCTTGAAGATTAGAAGGCCGATGTGTTTGACCAGTTAAGTGTGGAGAAACTACGCTGCTGCTCTCAGACAGTGAGAAAATTAGATTTTCTAGCAGAGAGAAATAAAGTTTTATCACTTCCAAATACTGCTGCAATTTGCCTCACAGATGCTCATCTCCTTTCTGATGCATCTTTATACTGATCGACCATCATTTGTTAAACTCTCTGAGAGAAAGTTTGTTTTCTTTCTTTGTGCACTTTAAGTCGTCAATCAGACCAGAAACAAACAGCTCATTTGGAATGAACCAGTCAGCACTGCAGCATTGCAATGAACATACACACACACACACACACACACACACACACACACACACACACACACACACACACAGATGTACATGGTCACACAGGACACTGAGCGTGAGCTGTGATTTACACTAACAACTCACTCACTCAATATATAATATCTCTCAATGCCCGACTCTCCCCAGACACCCATCGCTCATTGTGTGAGTGTGTGTGAGAGTGTGTGTTGCAGTTGCGGTATTAATACAGGCCTAATGGAGCACAATGGGAGCTGCAGTGTTCCCTCTGAAAATGATTTAATTACATTTGCAAAGTGGATGAGTCTGGAGGGAGTGTTTGCTGCGTCAGGGCTTTCACACACACATACACACACACACACACGCACACACACACACACACACACACACAAACGCTGCTCCGTCAAGACCAGGAAGAGAAACAGTCTTTCAATTAGTCTGATTGGCCGCTGCTGCCCGAGGTCTGGACTCCGTGTTTTATTGGCCCTCTCTCGCTCTCTTTTACTTCTTTATTTTTCATAACCTCATTTTCTAGATTGCCCTCTCCCTTGCATCCCTTCCTCTTTATGTCTTTAAAGCAGCGTTTCTCCTTCCTTTTCTCTTACTCATCATCCTCCCAGTATAATCTGATTTGGAATCGTGGACTGTAATGATGACGTGAACATTTTGTTGGTTTTACAGAGGGAGTTATAAGTAGGTGTGAGCCTCCTCTCTTTGCACCACATGCATTCAGGCAGCTATCACATCTACAATGATATATATGTATCTGGTTTCTTGGTTTTATATCGTTTTGCATTTTTCTGCCTTTTTAAAAAAAAATGTCAACCTCAAAAGGCTGCACTGTTGCAACTATGATAGTACAGAAAAAGCATCAGAAAAATGAGAACATTTCTTTCTCAGTAGCGTGAACATACTCAGCAAACCCCCCTACC
The DNA here is from genome assembly GCF_022539595.1 of Amphiprion ocellaris. Taxonomy (NCBI): domain Eukaryota; kingdom Metazoa; phylum Chordata; class Actinopteri; family Pomacentridae; genus Amphiprion; species Amphiprion ocellaris. Next base: position 7,424,036 of record NC_072777.1, read on the forward strand.
TTGACAGAGATGGCTGTTTTGTGTTCCATTTTGCATCTCTTTGTGGTTGATGTGCACATGCTTGTAGTTTTAGTTTTTTTCTGGATGTTTTATTTTGTCTCATTTTGCGTGTTTTTGTTGCGTCTCCTTAAAATAATTTGAACATGGGCTGCCACCTCAGAGTCGTACATTTGAATCATCAGTGGGAATAACTCTAATTGACCTAAAACATTCAAAGTTGGAATGAGCTTGTAATATTTTCCCACAGCATGAAAAGACTAATCAAGTAGAAGCTCACAGAATTATAGAAGGGAAGAACTCATATGTGTCTTGCTGTGTTTGAAGTCAGCGTCGGTTTTCATTTTGATTTCAGATAATATAATGTCTTTCTCTGTTAGAGCCAATTTTGTATTCATTTTATTATGTTTTGCACTTTCTGTATTAGTTCAAGATGAGCCATATTGACTCTGACAGCAAAAAAGCCACCTCATTAACATGTTTATTGGGACATAAGTAAATGAAAAGTTTATTTGAATAAAGATCATTTTTAGTAGACAAACAGCTGACTAATTACCATATTGCATCTTATGTCAAAATTAATCAGTTCAACTTGACTCTTGGACATTTCAATAAGAGTTTTGTTTGTAATAGTAGCAGGAGTGATCAATGCAACTGGCTGCAGCAGAAATAGGTACAGGGCTGAACTATGCATGAACTTCCAGCATATAAAGTCGATGTTTTGGTCCAAGGTGTACTGACTCAAAGTTGGCCCTATAAATCCTGATATTAGGATTCCCCTGATTAACTTCTTCTATTCAGCAGTTTTAAGAACCGTTGATCGATGTGATAAAAGAGAAACCCTTTCCATGCTGTGTGTTTGATCCTTTGGATACAGCTTTATGTCAAATATCTGTGTTTGTGTATTTAGGTTTTGGGATTTAAGCAGAAACCAGCCTCTCCTGGACACTGTGGAGCATCATTCAGAGTTTGTCTGTGGATTAGACTTCAACCTGCACATCCCCAACCAGGTAATACACAAAAACAGATGTTCTGATAACACTGTTGGTTTCTTTTTTTATGCAACCAGTTAATCTATTGGTAGAATTAAGTTAATATGGTTCTGAGAGCTAGCACTTTGTTGAAACAATGTGACCCTGCTGTATTCAGTAAGGCTAGGCTCACAATACAGGAGTTTTAAAATTCTAGCAGATTTGAAAATCGAATTAAAAAAAAAATCCAATCCTAGTCATGAAGAGAAACTTATTAATATTATCAAGTGCCAAAATCAGGGAGCTGTGCGCCACCTCTTGTGATCTCATAGGGAAACAGACGTAAACAAAATGGAGACCGTAGTGCAACAACATGCTCTATGGCTAACAATACCCTAACTGTAACCCTAACCCTGATCCTAGAAAACAAAACTAGTAAGCTGAACAAATCTGAATGAGAAAATGAATGGGAAGATGGGTTGTTTATCACTCTGTGAGAACTGGAGGTGACATTTTAACTATCAGCTTTAACGCTAGACTGGAGGGCTGCTGTGTTAAGTGTTGTTCAGCAATGTTGTCCACTTCTTTGGGTGGTAACACAATAATCATACTGACCCTGATGTTAAATTGTAAATGTTAAACATGTTTGATATCTGGGCATCCAACATGACTCTGTGATCAGTTTAGGAGGTTTCAGATTGGATCTGTAAACAACTCACATTACCAGAAAATCTGTACCGAACATCAGAACAAGATCCCAGACCACAGATCTTCTCTGATTGTCCAGAGAGTTGAAACAGGGATAAATAGTCCCAAAAGTCCTGTGCTGTGAGCCCAACATAAAGATGAGGTGTGATGAGGAGGGGACAGGATAGTGTTGCAGTCAAGACCACGTAAACCAAGAGGAAGTTATGCCCAAAGATAAAGACAAAGAGGTGGTAAGACTAAAGGTGAGGCTTTAATTTACCTTATTATTTACAGTCCAGCCATCACTTAATGTCTTGAACTCTGGATTTTGACTAAATACGTTTCCTCACAAGTTGGTCCCCATAGAACACTATTACCAAAGAGATATCTTTGTCTATGTGCATGTAGAAAGGCCCCAGAATAGACCGACAAAGTCTTCTTTTTGGCCAGAGAAACTATCTTCAGGCTTAGAACAGATGGACTCAGTTCGGTAGTGAAACCAGAAAGCTTACTGTGAAACTGGGGGCCTTGATCCATCACTGTAGACATAGTTAATAAGTTCACTAGATGTAAACAGCAAGAGACCTTCAGCCTGTGGAGATTACGCTTCACTAAGTACATCGGAGAAAAAAAATGAGATGCATAGACTGCTGCACACTGTGACCCAAACCTGGAGGCAGTAAATTGTGGTTGATGGGTTAGAAAAATATACATTAACTGCATTGAGGTGAAAATCTCACAGAATATAATGAAATAGCCTTTTTGTATTATACCCTATTGATCTTTCATTTCCATCACACTCATTCAAAAATTTGTTTATTAGATTTAAGAACATCTCTTCTTCCCTGTTCTTGCCTCACTATGTCTATGCCTGGTTTCTATCTGTGTGCTGTTGAAATGGCACCATCCATCAATCTGTCTTCACGTGAGCAGCCTGAAGTTAACGTACACACAGTACCACGCACCATCACTAGGCTGTCAGCGAGCTGTGTGCTCAAATGTGTCGGGGTAAAGAAGCAGTGAATCGAAAAGGCCACTCGTGTCAAATTCAGTTTTCCAGCTAATTTAGACATGCACTGTCTCTGTTAAAAGTAAAGTCGAGGGATGAAAATGACATCCAGCGGAGTTCAGCTGCAAGCAAGGGGATGCATGCGTGGGAAATACTGACAAAAACTATACTGGGCTCTGTGTTGATGGTGAAATTAGTGTTGAAATCAGCCGCAGACAGAAGAAAGGAAGCGCGAACTGAGGTTATCTCTCCTGCTTCACTGCGTCATCCTGAAAGTCTTCAAGGAAAGTTAAGCTTTGTTTGTTGCTGTTGTATATTTTATTCTGATCGTACACCTTAAAAGAACACGCATGTTTTAGCCCATTAACTGCAGTTCCAAAAACAGATCATTAATTCTGAGACTGATTCCCTACCTCGAGTGTAGTCGGCCGGATTTGGTTTATTTCAGTAATGCTTTGAGAGTTAACCCACAAGGACAAATTCCAGCGTCAAAGTTGTGAGGCAAATCAAATCTTTTTCAAATGGAAGAGGTATCATTCATATTATCTCTTCTACATTATTTCTAAGCTTCATATTTGTCTTATTTAGGCCTGGGGCTAAATATTCATTCGAAATACAGCAATTTGCTTTTGGGATACTTTTCTAAGATGATGGTGATTGTCAAACAGACATTTTGACTTGATGGTGGTGCCAATGGAAAGATTTCTGATCACCAAATAAAGAGAAATTAGGCTCTGGGAGCTGTGAATGTTCCCTGCAAATTTATCGGCATCCACCTGAAATGACCATCTGTTGGTTCTGGCTAATTAAGCAGCTTCAGTCTCTGCAAATTGATTTTCATGTCCTACTAAAAGCTACCAAAACTAGTGACTGGCTAGAAGATAGGACTTTAAAGTCCTGTGATAGAGCCTATACTTCTGTTGACACAAAGCTGCAAGTGGCGTCAAGTTAACCTAGAGGTACGCAAGATGGTTAATGTGACAGAATTTAACCATTCACACTGTCTGAGGAGGGAAGATCAACCTTTCAATAAACTGCTCGCAGACATGTGGAATTAGTGAGGAACAAGCAGGTGCTTTGCTTGAAATGATCACAAGCCAAATACGTTGATATAGATGAGTTAAAACTTACAAAATTGCTGGCATGATCTCTATATAATAGTGCAGGGCTTCTGTGCTGCACAGTCTTGAATGCTTCTTACCTCAGATGAAGATTGCTTTGGAAATTACAGTTCAAATTGCTGCAATTTGTGCTTTAGAAAAATACCAACCAATAAACTGCTTGCAGTTGTAAAGCTGCTCTTCTAGTCGTGAATGGGTCATAGTTTTGATTTTTATTATTGTCAGTTAATCCCATAAAAAGACCAAAATGAACAATTTGGTCTTCTTACCAAGTACTGTGTGTGTATCACCAGCCGATATATTGTATTCCTCTGTGCCACGTAGCTCCATTATTGTTTGAAACCTATAAAAACACATTAATGAGCCACACTGCTGTACTGAGTAGCATGTCGGTGTATTACCATGAACACAAACTCAATAGTTTATTTTGATTCAACTTTCCACACACACACATCCTGCTGCCATAAATACTCAGTAGCAAATACTCACTATCACAAAAAAACAGTTCTCAAGAAATTTCTACGTTTCAACAATGTTTGCTAATAGCCACAATCACCATTTGCTGTAGGAAATCACTATCACTATTTTTTTGCTTTCTGCAAATTATCCTGTTGGAGTCTTCTTGTATTTGAGGACTAGACGATTGCATGTTTACAATATAGGGTATTTTTTGCCTGCAGAATACACCAGTCTAACACAGTCTTCTACAGAAACAGCTGAATTATGGACTGTTTGTAGTTACCAAGTGTTTTATTGTGTAAATGAAGCAGGAGACGGTCTGTCAAACAGCCAAGAATTGCAGCAGTCCCAGGAGATGAGCGCAAAAAGAAAAATGCTAACAGCCTGACAGGGGAGAGTGAGTCTGAATGACAGAAAAGATACTCTAATGCAAGCTTTGTGCATTACTGTATTTCATGTTTCACTTCTACAAAAGAAGTCTTCTGTGATGAGGACTATCTTCTCTCTGGATTAATGGTATTTCAGGAATACTTTGGAAGAAAAATGGGTTTGCACATCTAATACAACTATTTTTTTTTAACTCCACATACTACTTTGGCTCCTTCAGTATTGTAATATTAATCACTGTGCAACATTTAGATTAATGCAATCTGCTTCAGCCACAAATGGAATTTTCTGCTCTCAGGTAGTTGGGTCAGAGGACAGCTAATTCCAAGGCTACATTTAGACTGGACTGCATAAGTGGCCCGAATCAGATTTTTACGTCCCTGTGCATATAATAAATGAACAAGTAAACGCAGACTTCAGCGGCCTCCATGATTACTTTTGTATCTTCTTTTATGTAGCTTCGTGCTAGAGGTGTCTGACGGGTTCCCCATCAGCTGTATTATCACGGAGCCCACCGTAAAGTGTCGGCATTCCACTACCACAGCAGGTCTTTGGGCAAGCACAATGCTCCTCAAACCAGAGACGTCATACAGGAGAGACTCAACACCAAAAGAATCCTGAGTAGAATCCTATGTGAGAATTCTGTAACGGCAAAAATGGCACTCGTGTGGCTGATGCCCCTCCTTCCAAAACGCTAGTTGTCTGCCTTTTAACAGCCAAACCAGCATTATCAAGATGACTGCCAAGAGGAGAGGCTTCACTACAAGGACTTTGACCCTACTCACATTTGCAACGTTTAACCCTCGTCTGGTTCCATCAGCTGGCAAAAGTCCCACAATCCCCAGCACTGGGCTGGGTGGGCGACACCCAGAAAGGTCATTGGTTGATCTTGCCACTAGCATATGATTATCTCAAAGGTTACTTCATGTAAGTCTAAGTACACCCAGGCGGTACCCTGAATGCCTCATTAAAGCAGTTGTGGTACTTTTTACTCATACTTGGACTGTGAGAATTCTAGAGCTAATACATGCAAACATGTGCTGCACAATTGCTGCAGGCAACTAACACACCCAAAACCCATGCAGAGCATCCCTTATGATGTGATTTCAGATAGGAGCCTGAGTAATGGCTACCACATCCAAGGAAGGCAGCAAATTACCCATGGCAGGCTTGGGCAGGTAGTGATGAAAAATGACAATACAGCATTCTTTCAAGGCTTTGTTCTCTAGTTGCTCAATGACTTTCATTGGGTTTCTCTCTATAACACTGTAAGATCTTGACCCTACTAGGTGAAGCACCCTGAGATAATGAGATTATGTCGTGAATGGTGTGATATACATTAGCAGTCAAAAATTTGGACACACCTTCTCATTTAATGGTTTTTATTTAATTACTTTGTACATTCTAGATTAATAATGAAGACATCTAAACTATAAAAGAAATTCTATGGTTTAAAAAAAAGTGTTAATCTTCAGTATTAATCTACAATGTACAAAATAATACAAATAAAAAGCATTGAATGAAAAGGTGTGTCCAAACTTTTGGCTGGTAGTGTACGTAATCTAAAAATTTAATTTAGAATTTAATATTTGTTAGGCATATTTAATAATTTACATCATCAGTAGAAGGTTCAGACTAAAGGTGGCGGAAACAGACTTGCGTGATGTTTGTTGACAACAAAAATTTGTATTAACAAAACTGTCTTTGCATTCACCTCTCTGCCTCCACAACACACGACTTCATTTTCTCAACATGCGACATCGTCACAGTTTTTACTCGGGGCCAGAAATAACTCGCTGGAAAATCACACTGAACAGAACACAAACAGTGACGAGGTGGAAATGCGTACGTGATAACGCCTCACGAGCCGGGGCTCGAAAACATCATGTTAAACAGCCAAGTTTCCCACGGCAACCAATCTAAGAGGGCGAACGGTCCTGAACCTAGAATCAGAGTGCAGTCTGACTGACAGTGAGCTGTGTGTGTGTGTGTGTGTGTGTGTGCGTGTATGTGTGTGTGTAAGCGATTCAGTAATGAGCTTTATTGTCAGTGTTAGAAAATATGTGTGTGTGTGTGTGTGTGGGAGGAGGCAACAACAGTAATGAGCTGTATTGTTAGCTGTGTTGTTATCAGACACGTCATATGGGGAAGCAAGCTGTAAAACAACACACACACACACACACACACACTCAGCTGTGACAGTGTGGAGGACACACAGAATGACGTCACAGATAGGACCTCCCCCCTTGTTTTCAGTGTTTCTATCTCGAGTCGCTCTCCTCAGGGAATCTCTTCTTTTGAATCACATCAGAAAGTAGGAACAAAAATCCATTTTTAGGATTTAAAAGTATAACTGAATTACCGTGATGCTTTGCCAGACAGCACTTACATAATTTTGCACCAATATCGTGCTCTGTTGTTGGTAAAAATTCAAATTTGGGATTTTGATTGATCTGTTGTCCTGTATTGTTGTACTCCTTTTCAGAAAATATTATTGTACGCAAATTAAATTGTATGTGTTTGTACATGAGCACAACTGCACTTCGTACTCCTTGATATTTGTGAGGCTTCATGGAGCAAACCACACGTGTTTCTTAAATGTCCGAGCGCAGCTACAGTCCAGCTCATGTGTGACCCTGACAGCCGTGATCTACTGTTCCTTCCTCATCACTGTGATTGGCTGAGTCAGCTCTTTGTTCTCCATGGAGGATAGACCAAAACGTCCATTTCTCTGTGAGTGGTTACAGACACAGACTTACAGATTCTAAAAAAGTAAACAGAAATTAGCTGCCTGGAATGGACATTTTGTTTACTCCATTAGGGATCTCCATCTGGGGATAACCGAATCACCTGCATATTCATCCACCAGCTTGTTTCCATGTATGGTGCTGTGGAAAGCTTTGTTTAGTGAGTGTTGGTGCTGCAGATGTCGTACAAACCAAATATCCAGCACATAAAAATAACGTTTTCCTTGTCGTGACAGATTTATTGATTGTATGGAGAGCTGAGCGTTCGGTACACCTGCTCTTTTCTTCCAGCTGATGTCGGGGAGGATGTTTTGTCAAAGCTGCAGATTGACTAATGGTAGTTTCACAGATAGGATTTCTGTCATCTGAGGGCACATGGAGATTTGTACAGTCTGGCATTGATAGGGCTCACTCTTTGAAGCAACACTTTTCCTCCACAGTCAGCAGCAGACCGGTGAGCGCTGGAACACCACCAGTTTCCCTGAAATACGTTGTCTTTATGCCTCTGCGTCCATATTTTAAGCCATATTCCTTCATTTAATGTACCTATATGTACTTCTAGTAGCAGAAATACTGTGAAGACTTGTCAAGGCCATCACAGGAGCAGTTCCCCACTCAAAGGGGCAGAGTTTCCGAACCGTTGACTTTTGACAGTTTGTCTGCTTCACAAACAGACATCAGTGACTGAAACAACTGTCTATTGGTGTTTACTCACCAATGATATCACCGTTCCTGCTTCCTGAATGGATCTTCGCGTAGACCTGCATGGGTGGCAGTTGGGTGTTATACCTTGCCAAAGGGCAGCCCACGATTTGGTCTGGGACTGCTATTCGCAGCTAACCCTCATATCTGAAGGCCGTTCCTCTATCCACCACCCGAAGACCCGGTGGATAGGAGTTGTCATCTCCACACCACAAAAAGGACATCCAAAATGAGAGTTTGCAAGACATCAGTGGAATCCATCTTGCTTTATGTATCTGATACTCTCAAAAAGAATTGATGGGACTTGTACCAGAATGTTACGGATGGTACAAAACATCTGGAAATCTCAGCTCACCAACAAGTCGCTATATGGCTCACATCCACGACATCACACCATAATCATCATTAGGCAACGTAGACTAGCCCTTGCTGGACATGTGGTGTGACACAACGAAGCAGCTGGTCGAGTACTGTTATGGAAGCGTGCCTACTATCAGAAGGGCTGGCAGGCCGAGCACAACATTCAGGAAGGTTTTAAAAGAAGACACTGGTCTGGAAGGCAAAGAACTTTTGACTGCAGTGCTGGACAGAGGGAGCTGGATGAAGAACTTTATTCATGTCACCGATTCCAACGGATGCAACTGACTGACTGATTTTACCTCCTCGCCTGTCCAATAAATACGGCAGACTGTCACACTGAAATGACCTGCAACCATCTTCATAATGCTTCACAGAGTGTTCCACCATTATATTTAGCTGCAGAGTTTCTAGAACATCAGAAATCTCTAAAGCAGTTAGTAACATGACAATAGTATTTTTTTTAGCATTTTTTTGAAAACTGAATGGTGCTCACACTTGTTCCCCATTATACTACACTTTTTTGTGTGATTCCTCATTTCCCTGAACTTCTACAACCAACTTGAAGAGTGAAATGTTAGCGTGACCCATAGAGACACAATAGACACAAAAATGGGAAACTCAACTGACTGAAATAAACCAGAATTATCTGTAAGAGTCAGTGCAATAGAAGATGGTTTGTGATTTGGAGTCCAGCTCTACAACGCAGGCAGTGATTTGGTGGAAATGTTTGCTGCATTAGATTTTTGTTGTAAGACCTTAAAATTAACTCGCATATCATTTCCATAAATATGGCTACCCAGTAATCTTGACATTGGACTAATCTACTGGAAACCGACAACGCTCCATTATCTGTCCAATGTGAGATATCCAGCTCCTCTTATTACTGCATGCCTCTTTTTTCTTTTTTCTTTTTTTTCACTTTTCCATCTTTCTCTCTCACCTTTTTCGGATTTGTTCTTGTTCAACTCATTAGATTATTTCTACTTCTGGGTTTTCATTTCTTCCTCAGATAAAAGTGCTAACTTGCTCTTATTGCTTCTCTTTTTAATCACTTTTTGTTTTAATCACTTGCTGTTTTCTTTCACTCTCTCTCTCCGGCTCCCTCCCTCACTGGTGTGGTCTTATCCGGGCGTGTCTGATGGATCACCCTCTTTACAGCATCGCAAGCTAAACTGCACACACTTGCACACAAACCAGGCATGAAGACCTTTGTGCTTTGTGGGTGGGTATTAAGTGTGTGTGTGTTAGAAAGCGATAGGGTGAGGCGATAGATCATACAGGAATGCAGGGTGACAACCATTCACAGGTCTGTTGGTTGGTCATTTCATAAAAAAATGCTTCTTGTAATTGCCACACTTACAGCGGTATCAGTACAAGAAAGCATGATTCATTTTCATGTCCCTTCAAGGTGTTATTGTTATTAAAAGGCAAAACTAGCATGATGTTCGACCATCTCCAGATACCTTCTGACCTCTACTCTCTGAGTTTTATCTTTTTTGTGGTTGAAGATGTAAGTGCAATTGTTGTAGATTATTTTCAGTAAGGGATTAATCCAGTGCTGTAGTGTGTTTTTGGGACAGCAGGATAATGTGTTTTCATTAGTTTTTGGACAACAGTGCAGCAAATTGTAACGCCGAAGCAAAGAGTGTTGCATTATCTTGTAGCAGCTGTGCTTATTGAGGTCCGCTATACGTGGGAGGGTAAGAAAACCCTCAGTTAATCTTTTGGTTCTCGTAGTTGGTGTGTTGGAGACATGGGCAGGTGTCTGGTCTGGAGCATGTGTTGTGCTCCTGGAGGGCAGTGATAAGTATTTCTGTCAGTGATCTAAGGAGAAGCGAATCAGGAACCACTGACAGGGTGTTTGGGGATGTGCTCAGTGAAGTCTGGTTCTCACCTGCTCCGACATTTAACTTAACTAAACTTAAAAGCTCTGCCTGCTGCCAACATCTTGGTGGGCGCTTCAAAGATCTTCAGAGTCCAGGTGTCAGGAGGTTAGGAGCTCTTTTTGGGACAAATGCAGGGCCAGCCACACATTAGGAAGGCGTGGTTGCAGTGTTTTGGCTCATCAGTGTGCTCATCAGGTGTGGGACGTAATGTACTGATACACGGTTGAAGTGCAGCGTTTAATTTGAGCTTTAATTGTTTTTTCTACAATAAGACAAGCTCAGACAGCTTAATGGCAGCGTAGCAACATCACCGTTAACATCTCCCATCAGCCACACTCAGACATCAACACGTCAGACCCAGTGAACAGTAAAATGAGAGCACTTTTTCTTGTAAATAGACACTTACAGTCTATGAACGTACACGGGAGTTTCACGTGCGCATGTAACCTGCAACCTGAGACAGTTTAACCAGATACTGACGTATTTAAACTATCAACAAGATTCAAATTTCAGGCAGCTTGTATTATCTCGTCCTTTTGTGGTCCATTTCTTCCACTTATCCGGGGTCGGATCAGGATGGACCATCGTGGAGAAGAGGGAGCTGAGCTGGAAGATGAAATTCTTGATTTATCAGTTGTTCCAACCCTAACCTATGGTCATGAGCTCTGGGTAGTGACGAGAGAATGTGGATAAAAGCAGTTGAAATGGATTTATTCCATAGAGTGGATGGGCTCAGCCTTAGAGATAGAGTGAGGACCTGGGACATCTGAAGGAAGCTCTGCGCAGAGTCGCTGCTCCTTTGTAAAGAGTCAGCTCTGATTCAGATCCCTTCTGGTAATCTTCCTGTGGAGGTTTTCAGGGCAAGTCCAGCTGGGAGGAAACCCCTGGAGTGCACTGCTTAGACTGCTGCCACCGCATCTCAAGTGCTGCACCTTTTGTGGTGCACGACTTAACATGCTAAGATGTTTGAGATGTGATTGGTGCAGGTCTGGACCGCTCCTCTTTCTCCCCAAGTTATTTTTGTCACCCCTCAGCTGAAATGATCAAATGAAGCCAAAAAACGCTTCAAACTAAAAACTGCAAATTGACAGGTGTAAATACTTCTGATAAATTTTTTTTATTGCCTTTATAAAAATAACACCATTAATCAACTGAAAAAGAAAATTTAGGGCTGCAACTGACATTTATCTGTGGTTTATTTTCATGACTAGCCTAATATGTGATCAAAAATAGTGAAAAATGTTCCTCCAAGGTAACTGTCTGGATATCTTGGTTTTGAAAAGACATTTAGTCTTTTAACAAAAAAATTAATTGCTGACTTTTTGGCTATTTAGTGGCAGTTAGTATCCATGCAGCAACAAACACAATGTTTAGGTGTGTTTGCATGTAAAATCTGTGAGTTAAAACTGGTTTGCTTCTTTTTAAAAGGGCAGTGAGCTTCAAGTTGTGTTGGTACAATTTAATAGAACTGAAATCAAATTTTCCATTGAGATTTTGATGACTTTTTCACTCAGAAATTCAGTTTTTGCTTCTTAAATGTGAAGACTTGCGGTGTTTTTCTTAAATTTTAACCTGAATATCTGTGGGTTCTGGACTGAATTTTCCTGCTTTGTAACCAAGCAACTAATTGATTAATTAAAACAGTAACTGGCAGCATACTCGTCCTATGTGGTGCTAGTGTGAGTCAGGATTTTCAAAACAAAAGCATCACTCAAATGCGGTTACCGTGACAATTCAACAGTGATAACGTGTATTGCACTGCTTAAACGCTATGTGACTTTCCCTGAGAGAACATGTCGGCCACAAGCTTATTAGTGTTTTAATTACTGTTTCTTCATTCATCTTTTTCTCATTATTCAAAATAAAAAGACTTTTAAGAAGACCTTAAACATTCCTCAGGCTTTGAACTTTTTGTACCTTTATATTCCCTTTAGTCTTAAGGCTTTTTTCTTCTTTGTGCCTCCCTTCATTACACATCTCGTCTTTCACTCTCCCTCTCACTCTCCCTTCTTGTGCTTTGCTGCAGTCTTGGCAGCCGTTCCAGTGCGAGTGGTTGTTAAAGTTAATTAAAGAAGGGCATTCCTCTTCTCAATGGCTGAGTCACTGCGCGACCACTTTGCTTACTCATTGCCCTGAATGGATGTTCAGCTTGTTAACTCACTGATTCAAAGATTTGATGGAGCAGGAGGGAAGCCCGATTGTCAGGAGGGAGGAGGCTTAGATCTCTCAACTTGCGTTTGGTAAATACTCAGTGTGACCACAATCTAGCCAGCAGAAACCGAGTTTGGAATTGAGAGCTTCAGACCATAAATGAGTTTTTAAAGCCCCTTACAGGCTGGGAAGTTCTGCTGTGGCTCAGCAGCAGCACAGGAGGAGGACTGCAGTTGCCTCCAACATGACACTCGTGCTGTAGTTTGACATATTTTAGACGTTTGCTGCTTGCCACTGTGTGACTCTGGGACCTGTTTAACGGAAGCAATTTCCAAAAGCTGTTAACACAGAGAATAGCAGAGCAACCTATTTTACAAATGATGGTCACTTAAAAATTGCAGATACATTTGCTAATTCTACAGTCCCCCCCATGCTGATCCCTATCTTCCAGCTGTGGAGTTTGTTTCAATTAACTGTCAAAACTTATATGAGAGAAGATGAACTCGTGTTGCAAGGCACAGCTTGCATGTTGAATCAGATCATGCATGACTGATAAACACACATACCTTTTCTTGTTTGTTTTTGTTCTTTTCTTGTTAGTAGTGATAGATGGCCTGTTGTCCAGAGTGAACTATTTGAGCATGGATTGTCATGAAATTAGTTTCAGAAGGGGTGCAAACCAAATTTAAGGGTTCCACTGTGTCCCTCATGAGCTGCATGCATTGGCTTAGAGGTTTTTCTGTTATGTACTTTGTAGTTAATATGCACTTGGTTTACAACGTAGCTCCGCATCAGGGCTACAGTGTTGACATAAATAATCTTAATGATTAACTGCTAATTGATTAATTTTAGTCAATATTTAAACCAATTTAAAATGAATATACCAATAAATATATTATTGGTACATACAAAACAGCTGTGCAACACCAGCAAGGAAAGGGCAGGTAAAAAAAAACAAAACAAAACTATAATCAACTTAAAGTCACCTGTCTGTCACTGTAACAGATTATAAATAATAATAGCACAGATCCTTTTTTTTTTTTTTTTTTTTTTTTTTTTTTTTTTTTTTTTTTTTTGTCTGCATTTGTTCTCATTGTTTAACTCCACAAAAGGGGAGTCAACATTATATGAGATTGATGCATATTTTAGTCTTGCAACCAAATATTTTAATATTTAGTGCATGTGTGTGACCATCACCGGCCCTCCCTGAAAGCTAAGTAGACCTTCTTTATTAGAATTCCCTATTATAAGCCAGGGAGGGCAGTGCTACACCTCAGTGATGTGTGGGGGAAACAAAGACTGGACAGGACGAACAGGACGAACAGGATGAACAGGGATAGAAAATAACAGGCGTTGCTATTGCAATTAAAGATTGTAAGGTGGTGTGTTATGCCCAACTACTAACTGTCCATCAATAGAAAAAAAAAATAAATAAAAATTTGAAAAAAGAAAAGAAAACCAAACCAACACAAAAGAAAAAGAGATTCAATAATAAATGAACAAACGGTACTGAGCACCATAATTGTGTGTGTCTTGATAGTATAGAATAGAATAGAATAGGCCAGAAGAGGATGCTAGTGCGAGAGAGAATGAGTTTAGGGTAGAGACTGGAGAGATTCTCAGCACATTCTGGCGGGACCCATCATTTGCTGAAATGGGACTCGGCAGTAGCTGGCAAGACCTGATCAAACATGCAAGTGTGAAGAACCCCGAAGCCCAGAACAGCAATCACGGCAAGGCAGGGCCAAGCCAACAGGGCACCCCTCCCCCCAGGCAGTAGGAGCCACAGGGCGGCACCCCCAGAGAGCCACCGGGGCCACCGTGAACGACGAGGACCCAGAGAACAAGAGGGAGCAGCTACCGACACCCCCAGCGCGCCCAGACCGACCCAGGCGGCCCGGGGCACGAGGACCCACCCACCACCCAAACCCCAACCCCGCCCACCCCAGCCCCCACCGAACCCCCCACCCCACCACCCGACCCGCCCACCCCCATCCCCTCTCCCTCCCCCGAGGGGGCCAACGGCCCCACACAGCCAGGAAGCCAGACACAGGGGCCGAGCGGCCCACCGAAGGGGCGGCAACCAGCCCATCACAAGGCAGGCCACCACCGGGAGCCGGCCAGAGGAAATCGGAGCCGGGACCCGATGCGAGTCCAGAGAGTAAAAATGGACAGTGTGGTGGGGCCCGGCGATGCCGACAGGGAGGCACCCCGCATACCCCCCCGCACCAGGCCCCAGGCGAGCGCAGTACACCCAGGGCCCCCACCCCCCGCAATGCGCCCTGACAACCCACCGGGACAGAGCCACCACACGCCACTAGCCCGCAGCACAGCCACAGCGCCCACCAAGACGGCCAATCCAGCCCCCGCAGCCCACCAAGAGCCATCGCACCTGCCCGGACCCGTCGGGCACGCAGGAGAACCCCCCCCGACCACAGCCCCCAGGTCCCGGGGACCCCCCAGCCACAGCAACACGGATGATGGTCCACCCCCGCCACCCCATAGCCATAAGGGGGCCGGGTCCCACCAGCGAGGCCATATTAGTGAAATCCCCCCATTACTCCCTATTAATATGTCTCCCGATCCCAGACTGGAGACATTATCCCTGCACCGTGATAGTGTAACCCTGAGTGTCATGTGGTGCATTAAAAGTGGGGAGGCTGGGCGAGGCGTCCAGGGGGCAGGCCAGAGGACCACAGAGGATGGCTACTCTGCAGCCTACCCTGACCCAAGTTCCCTGAGCCGTCCCAGACCTACCCCCAAGGTGTGAGTGTGTGTGGTGCATTAAAAAGAAATTAGAGAGCAGGGGAGGCAAGCAAGAGGGTGATGGGGAAGAGACAAGGCCGTAGAGCCCTGCCATCCGCCCCACCACAGAGCCCATCGTTCCTGCCCCCACCTGCTCTCGGGGCCCTAACTGTTGTGTCCCTATATGTGCCTAAGAGTAACTATATACAGTGATGTGTGAAGTATGTGAAGTGCACAGTAAGAGGCAGTCTGGTGTGGATCCGGCCCATGAGGAGAGAGCAGCGGGGGAGACAGGTAGTAAGACCACCGGTACTGATGCAGAGGGCCCCCAGAGCCCAGAGGCAAGAGGCCGAGGTGGGCCCACACGAACCCGACCGGCCCGGCCAGCACCGAAACCCCCAGAAGTCGCAGCGCCGGAGCAGCGCCCCGGCAGACGCCGTAGCCCCACCACGGGCCAGCCGCATGCAGCACCCCGCCCCGGAGGGAGGACCAGGCCGCACCACTAGGAAGCAAGGGCCATGAGCCCCCACGCCCGCCCCGGAGCCGGCACGTCCAGGATGCAGGGCACCCACCCCGCAGCACCACCGAGACCCCACCCACCCCACCACACCCAAAGACAGCACCGGGCCCGGACAGAAGCCCCCAGCCAGCAGAAACTTATCTCCAGTGGCGGCACACAGGCAAGTACCAGGGCCTGTGCCCGGATGAGCCAGAGCCACCCCCCCAGAGAGACCACCCGGCCCCCATGCCAGACCCCCAGGCAGCGGAGGGCCCCCAGCCCCCCCAGGGGAGGGAGAGGGACGAGGACGAGCGGCCAGGCAGGAGAGGAGGGAGGAGGAGGGAAGCAGAGCAGGAAAGGACAGGGGAGCGACCGGAGGGCCGACCCACCCCAAACCCCAGGGCCAGCCAGGGCGCCCCAGAAGAGACCAGCCGCCGCTACCCCCAAGGCCCCGGGAGAGCGCACAGACCCAGCAGACCCAGGGCTCAAAGGGAGAGACACCGGGGACACCCACCCCCAGGCAGAGGGGCCCGAGCCACGCCGGCCCCGCAGAGCCAGAGAGCGACCCCAAGAGCAATAGGGAAGGGACACCACTAGTGCATGCACACAGCCTTGAAGTCCATGGTGCCATCCTACTTAAAAAGGTAGAGGGTTAATAAACTGAAATAAAGCAGACAGAAGTCAGACCATACACACAGACAGAATAATAATTACAATTTTATGAGGGAAATGGCATACGCCCACATACAAGCGGAGGCTATAGGTTAATATTTATTGATTTAATAAATGGAGACCATTTTTCTTTGAAGGAATCCAATTGGTTTTTTCTGATAGCAGATATTCTCTCAAGTGAAATGTGTTCTGTGAGGAGGTTCAGCCAATGGATGATGTTGAGGGCTTTCTTATCTTTCCAGTTAACTAAAATAGTTTTTTTGGCAATGGCGATAGCTGCAAGTGTGGGTTGGATATGAATGTCTGGAAGGGCTGTTTGCGTTAGATCACCAATTAGGCAAACGGTCGGGGAATGTGGAATCCCGCAGTCCAAAATATTGGAGAGTTTCTGTGTGATTGTTACCCAGAATTGATAGACGGGTGTACAAAGCCACAGAGCGTGAAAGTAAGTGTCCGTCATGTTTTGGGTGCATTGCGTACATGTGTCTGAGCGTGAGAAGCCCATTTTATACAGTTTATATTGTGTTATATGTGTTCTGTGAAGCACCTTAAATTGGATCAATTGTAAGTTGGTGTTTTTAGTCATTTTAAATGTGTTTTCACAGATTTGGGTCCAAAAATCAGAGTCAAAAGATTTGGATACGTCTTTTTCCCATTTTTGAGTTGGTAGGTGTATAGAGTGTGTCTTTGAGAGTAAACTATAAATTTTTGAGAGATTCTTCTTATTTCTTGGAGAGAGTTTCACAATGTAGTCGACAAATTCAGGTGGCTGTAAATCCGTTGGCTGTAAAGTAGTCTGAAGCGATGGAATTCTACTTGTAATAGTCTTCTTTACCTGTAGGTACTGAAGAAAATTTCCATTTCTTATTTCAAATGTTTGGAATAAGTTTATATATGTCCTAAATGTGTTATCATCCAGAAGGTGATGGAGGTGAGTGACTCCTCTCTCTGCCCATGTGCTGAAATAAAGAGCTATTTTGTTGTTTGCAAAATCAGGGTTGTGCCAGATTGGGGAGAGTATACTGGGTTTTAATTGAGAGCCTGTGATTTCCAGTGCTTTCCACCAAGCAGACAAGGTGGAAGCGATCATAGGGTTCTTGAAGCAGGAGTGATGTTTAAGAGCAGAAGAGATAAAGGGAAGGTCAGAGATTTTGATCTGGTTACAATCTAACTGTTCTAGTTCTAGCCAGGAGTTATATTCTTCATGTGGATGAATAGCACAGATCCTGACCCTGATTTCCTGAGCTGACTACAAACTTTTAGGTTCTTTACACCCAAAATACAACAAACTGAGGAGGGAAAGCTGCAGCACAGTGACGGTACAGAGCAGGATTTCTTCCTTTCATACCCTCACCTCCTCACCCAGCAGGCTGCAGCTTCCCCCCTCGTCTTCTTCTTCTTTGCTGTTTTATCAAACACAAAGTCAGCTCTAAGGACCGTGACGACATGAATGGTAAAGAATGGTGAAAGGGTTGTCCTTTGAAAGTCGAGCTCATCAGCCGGTCTGTGTTCTGCAGCCAGGAGATGACAGAGAGGCAGTGTGTCATTCAGATGATAGCCACGTCCCCTCAGAGGCATGTCATTCAGCTGATAGCCGTGTCCCGACTGATTATCCAGTCAAGAGGGGGAAGTGGATACACTGCTGTATTCTCTCCTCCACTGCATCCCGTGAGAAGTCTCTGGTTAGAAAGCGAAGAGATTCACACTGTCAGGATCATTTACTTGTGAGCTTTACCTGATAAGCAAGTTAATTGTTTCAACAAAGTTCGGTCTGAGAGCTTTTATTGGATGTTTCAAGTTGGTTTGTTGGTAATTTTACTAAACTTTTCAAAAAAAATTCTATCTTATTATAATATCGTTGGTTTGTAATTTGATGACTTGTGAAAAAATCCTTTTTAAATCACCTCCATGGTGCCAGAATGACGTCAGTCGGAGCCCAAAATATTTGGCACTAACGTGATCTGAATTGGAAATCACATCTTAATCAAGAAACACAACAGAATCAACTGTACACACGGATCAGAATGTGATTGGATCAGTCATGCCACATGTGGAGGGGGTCTGGTTCGTGGTCAGATCTCAGAGTATTTACACTGATTTCCCAGTACATTGAAAAGTCACTCCATTTGCCTGTTTCCACTGGTTACAAAAAGCAGCAATAGTGACAAGTGATTTTGAAATGAGTGACACATGTCCATCTCATTAGACACACCATGTTAAAGCCCTGCCTAATCAGCTTGAAAATTGGGATCACAGTGTGGTCATGAACGCTTACTAACAAGTGCAACAACATAATGCAACAATGTTACAATAACATAATCTAGCATTGTTAGTTTATAGCTTAATAAGTGCAGTTTAGCTGCTCATTGTGTAAATTTTCCCAGCGAGGGATCAATAAATTTTATCTAATCTTGTTTTATCTTAGCTTATGTTAGTTTATGTTTTCTTACCTTATCATAGCTCTGCGTTGCCTTTCATAGTTTATTTTAGCCTAGCTTAGATTTGCTGATTGTATCTTGTGTTATTAGTACCCAGGGCAGCTGCAAAGACCCATAGATCAGATACCATTATCCAGATACAGATCACATGTTAACCCCTCAAGCTCTGTTTCTTGAAATTTCACATGAGAAACATCCCCACCATCAGTAGGTAAAAGCTTTCCAACTTTAAGCCCAAATGAACGACCTTGGGCTCTAATGATCAGAGACTAAAAATACAATAATTCTCTGTGTCTCCATCAGCAGGTCAGTGTGAGGTCTGAAAACCTCCAGCACAAACTGACATTTAAACTTACATCTCACCAGAACTGAAAATTAGAGAGCAAATAACAGCCTAACAACAGGAAGTCAGTGACACTGATGTTGTTAAACTTGTTCTAAAGAATCTCAACTGCAGCTCTATCAAATCTGACACAATGAAAATGAAGCACATCTTCACTGGATGTCCCACGTTCTGCTGTCTTTGGTTTTCAGTTGTGTTTTAATAACAGATACAGCCTGTTTATGGTACATGTAGGTCGAAAGGGTTAATGTCAGGTATAAAAGGACACTATGTGAAACTGGACAGGAACTTATGTCAGAGGGGAACAACAAAACAAGAAAGAATCTGAAACCCATAAATGCACCAAGAAAACACAGAATTAGCATAAATAAGCTCTAGGATCTAGAAGTAAAATGAGGACACTTCTAAAATTAATAGTTTTATTTATAAGTTGATTTCATATGAAGCGCGATGAAGGGAAAAAGATAACTAAACTGCTGAGATGTTTATGTGTTTTTAAAACTTAGTAAGCAACCACATTGGAAGTCAGACAAACTAAAGTTACCTTGTTTTTTCTGTTTAGTGAGATTTTATGCCTGCAGCCTCTTTTGTTATCTCGTTGCGGCTTATTTGTGTGTCTGAGCGATAAGCCCGAACCCAAACTTTTGTGATTTCCGAACAAACCCTTGTCTTCCTGTGTGTGCACACTGATAGGCCTGTGGGGAACACTTACACTCAGCAACTAAAGGTAAACACACCAGAACTGAGAGAGAAGCTTCAGGAACGTGTGGACTGAAGGTTCTCTGCTGGCAGTTGAACATAGAAACCCTTTTTTTCCCCATTTTTTTTTAATTGATAGTCTTACTAAAACACTTTCCATCAGTGAAAACATGATTAAAGGTTTCAGTCAATCTGCATGTCTTTGCCTATGAATCAGCAGAGAATGATGAAAGCAAGAGGATGAATTACACTGGATGAGGGATGTCTGTCTGATGCAAGTGCAAACTATCTTTTAACCCTTTGATGCGTAGACCACATCAGGAGATACCCATTTTCCATTGGATTTGGGTCATTTTTG
The DNA here is from genome assembly GCF_022539595.1 of Amphiprion ocellaris. Lineage (NCBI taxonomy): Eukaryota > Metazoa > Chordata > Actinopteri > Pomacentridae > Amphiprion > Amphiprion ocellaris. The sequence continues at coordinate 7,444,267 of NC_072777.1, forward strand.
ACCCATGTTATACATCAAAGGGTTACGAAAACACAGCCAAGAGTATGTTCTGTGTTTTTGTGGCCACTGCTGGAAAGGAAAGATTGAAGGAAGAAGGAAAAGGAGAAAACAGATGGAAAAAGACAGATTTTACTCTGTAGAGTGGAGACCTGCAACCATCTCTCCAAACACCTTTGTTCCAGACCTGATAATGGATGTTAATTCGAGGGGCACGCTTTGATGCGAGTGTGTCTGAGAGGAGACGGAGAACTGATCGTCTTATTCTTTGTGAGTGTCCACACTTCACCTGCAGCAGCGAGACAATGCAGGAATTCAGGTTATTTCAGCGCATTTTCATCTACCTCTCACCTACCCAGAGACTTTTTGTTCTCCTGCAGCAGTAAACATTCAGCCCATTTCGCTGTAAAGCACAATTTCAGTGAATTCTGGGGTCTTTACCTCTAATTGAAGTCCCACAGGTACAAGCACTGCAAGATGAAGCAGTTAGGTTTTCTGTCTGTATCTTTGACACACAAATGATGCCGAGTTAGAAGGTGGCAGAGAGAGAAGTGGGTGGGGTGGTGGAGTTGGGGTTACAATGTTCCCTTTAGTTCCTGATGATTTATCTCAATATTCAAGAAAGAATTTTTATTGAAATTAACTTGTTTTCAGTTGCAAGTTGTTAAAAATGTGGAAAATGCTGGGAAAAAACTCTTAAGTTTCAGACCAAACAACAATATCTGGTACTGAAAACCCACCTCAAAAGTTTCAGATCCTTCAGAAAGCACTATGAAATGTATGTAAAAGATGTACATAGCAGTTTTTTAGAGTTCGAGTTTGTTTTTTTTCCATCACCATGTTGGTCTTTTGCAGCTGGACTTAACAGATGAGTGGTTGATCTGACTGGAGAACCTGAGGGCACTGTAATATGGTGGCATCCTATAATATCGGACTTCTTTTTGCAACTCAGAATAGTCGCCCCCTGCTGGCTTTTAGAAAGAAGAAAGACACTTTGGCATTGGCTTCGCTTTTCAGACCCACAGGCTACTCATATTTTATATGCAGTCTTCATTTAGACCAAGGTTTGTGATGGATTGGTCCTTTCGTGGGAAGGTTTCTAACTGAGTGAAATGACCCAGATGTATCAAAGTGGCGGCCATGATAGGATGCTGAACACGTTATTTAAATACTGAGGAAAGGTGCTTTAGTGCCTCCTTTCATGTCTCCTTTACAAATGGAAAAGACATAATGCCAGCTCATAATCGGCACCATCCGTTGCATGACTATGTAGCCTAGTGGAAGCGATTCTCTTTACACTGCCGTTGTTTTTTTATTTTTGTCCTCATGGATTCTCCTTCACATCTTAGCTTGACCTCATGACGTTTTCCGTAAAAGTTAAGGAAAGCTGTTTAGTAAAAGATACTGGAGAATGATGAGATGCATTTTTTTTTTGACTTTTCAACTGCAACCCAAGGTTCCCCTGGTGGGGATGTAGTTGGGGTAATTGTGTTGCTACAACACTGTGGTCGGACAGGTGATGATGAATGAAAATGGTGATAATTGACTGGTTGCTTCTGTACTCAGCTAATGATGTATTTCCGCATCATGTAAAGCACCAGTACTGCTTCCATTTTTCCAGTAATGTGATGTAAAACAATAGTTAAACCTGACATACAGTTCCCTGTGTTGTTTATTGGTAAGGTTTTCATCTTGTTCCTTAATGTCTGACAGCATCAGTTTGTTCCCATGCAATTAATTATTTGATGGATGAGCCATCAAGAATTTGAAAATAAAAATGCCGTCACATATTAACGGAATCTCAGCCATTATCTTTAACTGTCTTGTTTTGTTCAACTGTGATGTGTGCCAAAGAAAAGCAGAAAATCCTCTTGTTTTAGAGTCTGGAAACAGAATATTTAGCAATGTTTCATTGTTGTTTCTTTAAAAAGTGCTGAAAACACTAGCAAAAAGATTTGTTATGTTTCTGTTGATCAATTAATTGAATAATAATTTTATCTATATGATGCTCACACTGACAACTGGACAAGCTGTTCCAAAGCAGTGTGTGCCATCAGGTGAATTATTCCAGGTGTATTTTTTGTGTTTTGCATGTTTGAATAAGGATTATATGCAGTGTTTTAAAAAGGGGTAATTTGTTAAAGATGCTCTTGAGCCATGTGCTGAACCCTGCAGCCCTCACATGTGTCTCACAGCATGTGTTTGGTTGTTTGCCCACAGGTGGTTGACTGTTCCTGGGATGAGACGGTGAAGATCTACACACCGGCCTGCCTGTCTGCTGCAACACACAGTACAACACCTTAAAGCACACACACACTTATTCTGGTGTACTTCAGAGGACATTGTATTTAATGAATGTACCATAACTGGTACCTACCTAACCCCTGCACTTACTATTACATTTGATGATGACATTGTTCTATTTCTAGACGGAAAATTTATACTAAGTCTCAGAAAACCTTGGTAGCTGGACAGTTATGGCGCATGATAGGGATGTCATGAGAACCAACACTGCTAAACGGAATAATAAAAACATGGCATAATTTCATGTGTTTCCATGGTAACATAGATAGTGACGATGATACTTTACAATAGCAGCAGCTTGTGAAAAGGCAATGCCAAATTGTTTGTGTCCTTTACACACACAATGTCCACTGATGGTAATATTTTAAATATTAGTTTACATAGGCTAATGCAGTGCGTCTTGTTTAGGCTAACATAGTGGCTAACGTGATCTTGTTTAGGCCAATGTTGTTGCAAACGTAGCAGCTAATATTTTCTTGTTTCGGCTAACACTACATCTGAAAATACCTTGTTTAGGTTAACATAGAGGCTAACTATATGTAGTTTACGCTAATGCAGCTGCTAATGTTATCTTGCTTAGACAATTGTAGTGGCTAACATCTTGTATAGGGTAATGCAGCAGCTAATGTTATCTTGTCTGGGCCCATATTGTGGCTAACGTTATCCTTTTTAGGCTAACATAGCAGCTAATGTTATCTTCTTTTACCTAACATGAGCTGGTGCTGCTCATAATTTAACAATCTAACTTACCATTTAGTTGGTATAGTATATGTTGAAATGGCACATTAGTCTGAATACTTTTGAGGTTATTTTTGTTTTGAATTTAGTGTTGAAAGCAATGGAATTTCAAAGGTTGACCTCTGAAATTGACCACCAAATTTCTGGTACCATGACATCCCTAAATGCTCAAACTTCCTCTGTGGGAATTCAGATGAGGATCTTTGTTGCGTCACAGTCCCTCTTTCTCGTCCTGTTTCCCAGCTACCTCCTCACCGCAAATGCCAAAAAAGAGCAAAACAACATTTTCCCTGTGTTATTACCAGATACAGTCAACACAAAGTAAAACACAGACATGTACAGTATGCGCACACAGATGCTTATCAGCTGCGCTCAGAGTGCATTTTCATCTAACTTTCATATCGAAACGAGTTGAATAACAAACCCTGAGGATCCAAACACGTGTTTGCAGTGTGGAGATAAAGTGAGCTTGTTATCAGATTTAAAACCTGGCACCAGTGTGACGCAGAATATAAATTCTTCGATTATCTAATAACATTGGTTTTCTAATTCTGACCAATAGGAGATAAGAGAATTTAGTGTAAGACCTGGAGGGTATTGTGATGCATCACAATGTCATACATGTATGACATGAGTCCTCACTGACATTATTGTATATAATTCAAACTGTGATGCTCTGAATCAGGATGTTTTACAGTCAGTGTGATGACCATGTAATTATGCATTTCTGTTTTATCTCTGTGATATTCAGGTAATCTTAAGAGCAAATGTCAATTGTGACTAATTTAAATTTTTACATGGTACCAATGTAGATATGCCTATACATGATGATGAACACAAATTGTATGTGCAGTGCCTTCAATAAAGTAGCAAATGTCAGTGTTACACAGTAACAGAGGCATTTGCTATAATAGTGACACTGTCATATTCATTTTAGCTTCAGAAAGCAAACACTCCTAAATAATGCAATGTGACGGAGAATAAACTGCATTAGCACAGAGGTCACAAGTAAAACACTATTAACTCATAAAACTAGACTTTTTTTCTACACAGGGACAAAAGAACCCTATAAAATCATGTCAGCATTGTAAAAATTATTTGGCACATTTGTAATCTCTTAATGGAAAGTTCTAAAAATGTTTAAATAACAAATGAAAAGAGGACAAATAACAGTCACTGTGGGAAGCTGATGTGAACATTGTATCAACGCTATCGGAGAGCTACAGATAAAAGTTGAAATACAGTTTGGACAGACCATAAATCAACCTTCACTCTTATGCTGTGCTGAATGGTGCATTTCAGAACGATTTATATTGTTGTTCTGACTTCTATTCTACTTACTGATGAATTACTCAATAATCACTGTAATGTTGTAGCTGGTAGGTGGAGCTAATTTTACCCACTTTAAGTACGATTATGTAGCTTAAACAATGAAAATATATCTGAATATGTATTAGCTTTATTCAAAATGCTGTGACGATTAATCGATCAACAACCGTTTTGATAACTGAATAATCAGTTTAGGTATTTTTAAGAAAAAATGCACAGTTCATAGTGTTTCTCGCTGCTAATATGAGCATTTGTAGCTGTTTTTGGTTGCACATGACAGTAAATTGATTACCTTTGGATGACCAACAGAACATTTAGAGGGTTAAGTGGTTATCAGTCATTGCTCCATGAAATAAAACCATCTGATCTAAGGTAATGAATATGAACTTCATTTTAGGAAATGTGTTAAAAGTCTGACTGTGTCTATGCACTAAATATTAAAATATTTGGCTGCAAGACTAAAATATGCATCAATCTCATATAATGTTGACTCCCCTTTTGTGGAGTTAAACAATGAGAACAAATGCAGACAAAAAAAAAAAAGAAGAAAAAAAAAAAAAAAAGTCTGACTGTGTCAACAGCAGGTGTTACACTGTGGGCTGCATCATAATCCTAGTATTTTAGCCTGTATCTATTTAAAATTTTGAAAATATAGTATGTTGAATCAGCTGTTAATAACTATTTTTTGTTGTCTACTGTGAAATATGTTGGACTCTATCACTAAATTACCATTTTTCAGTGTAAAGATTGAAGAAATCTAAAAAATTTAGTTATTCTCAGGCAGCATCTGAAGCAGTTCCAGTTCCCTTTAGTCTGTTCTATGTAATATTAACTATCTGGACCTTCAAAATGCAAAACATTACATTTCAATTACCAGATAAGGTCTGTTTTTCCGTTTGAATGCGGCCCTCCTTCATATAAATCTGCAGCATCTTTTAGACCTTTTACATTTTCGGCGAGTTTCATGGACAGACAGAAAATGTGCAAACTCTGTGTGAGGAAAATGTACAAAAACATGTCTTGCAGGGCCTCTGGGTAATGTAGTCCTTTGAGTGTTTGAGGATATTTTAATTGTTCTGTTTCCGATAATTTACTAGTAATCATTAGAACTAAACTGCTCAGAAAAAGAAGAAAAAAGTGAGCATATGTGTTTGCAGCATACAGACCAGCTGAACATTCCAACATGCTTGACGGTGTCACGTGCTGCTCACACTTTTGCACACATTGCACTTACTGACTTGACATTACGTTTCCTCATTCATTCACCACGATTATGTGCAACATATTAATTTGGAAATCCATATTGACAATAGATTCAGGCCTGTTCCATTCCGTGTTTTCAGTCAAATTACTCAGCCTAATCTATATTACCTATAGTTTGTGGAACAATGGATGCATACATTTGGGTTTTTTTTTTCCTTCACTCCCTCTCTGCAGAGCGAGAGAAGTCTTGGTCTAAATCCTCGGCCTGGTCTTAATCTCCCTACGTTTGAAAGCGTCTTCCTCTGTCGCTGCGTGTTAATTGGAAGCTAATGGTCTGCGCTCGATAAGGGAAGATCTCCCTCCCTCGTGGCCTGGAAACTGATTTTCTGATGAATTATTTCAATTAAAATATTGTCCAAGTCATTTCCACGCCTGTTATGACTGATGCTGATGTCTCTGTTTTTGATAAGGAGGAGGCTCACAGAAATAAAAATAAAAGATGTGTACTTCTCCACCATTGTGGCAAACATCCAAACATTTCTATCTGCAGAGAGAAAAGCTGCAGAGGTTTTCTTCTGAAGAGAAATCTTAATGCTGACAACAATCACTTGGACAATATTTGTCTTCCATGAAGAAATGGCTTCCTCAGTTTGGAGTGGAACAACTTCACCAGCCTGCACAGGAGCCTGAACTCAGCACCTTTGGGACAAGTCACAACTGATGGGATTGAATCTCTATAGCTGCTTCAACATCTGCTGGAAAGACTGAAGCATTGTGACGTTCGGTGATGTTTGGGAGCTCTTCATGGAAATCCAAATATCTAGACTTCATCACATTGGGACACATTCAGCATCTGAGTCCTGGACGCTGTCCAAATCCACTGTTTATCAAGTCCACAAGGGGACTGCGCAGAGATGCAGACTTCACCAGAAGTTGCGGTTTAAATCACCCAAAATCCCCCGTGATAATAAGTTTATAATCTGCAGTATGACAGGAAAACGGTGCATTTCATTTATGGTTTGTGGTTGATAAAGCTCATGCAAAAGGAAATTTGTTCTGTCCAGCTCTGTTATGGCTACTTGGAGAGGGAGCAGAAGTCTCCAGTGTCATTGCTAAAAGAACACATCAGATCAGCAACTTGAGTCCAGGCTGCTCACACACTTGATGAAAGCGATCATGTCACTAAATGTAGAATTTGGGCATTTGGATTCAGGTTTAGGAAACATTTCTGCAACGAGAAGACTTTGGACCAAGTGCCAATCTACAGGGCATCTTACCTTTGACTAGTGTTTGAAACAAGCTAGCAATTACTAAAAACTTTCCACACAAATGTAAGATAGGAGTGGCCCAGGCCGGGTGCCTGCTTTTTTGTTTTTACCATACAGTGTTGATCACTTGTTTGGTTAATTGCTGGATAATGTTTCAACAAAAAGGCCCTAAGATCTTAGTAAAAATCAATGGACATGTGAAGCCTGTGACCATTGAGTGAACTGACAGAAAATTAATTCACAACTAATTTATTCCTCAGTAAAGTCATTTATCTAGTTTCTGAAATGTGTGGATTTTCAGTTTGCCTTTATTTCATATTGGGGTAAACTGAGGATTTGGGAGGTGTTGGATCTGCACATCACCTCATCTTTGAAAAACTGTGACATTTTTTAATTTCCCACTTTTTAGAGATTAACTAATAAACGATGAAACATTGACAGAATTTTATAAATCATTAGTGTATATTCCTCCTGCTCAGTTGATGGTTTGAACTGATTTCACTCGTACTGAGCTGCGTCTTCTTCTTAACATGATTTTGCACTTAATATCTGTAAAATCTGCTGATTATTTAATCCCGCATCCATCCTGTACACTTCTCTTTGGATAAGCTCTGGCAACATATAAATCCTTTTATCTGTCACACCAATAAAGCAGATTTAAACTGAACTGAAATGAACTGAGAGAAGAGAGCGGGAGGCACTGACAGTTACAGATGTCCGAGTTTCTGCAGACTTTGTATCATCAGAATCAGCAGCAGCTGTCATCCAACCTGTTTTCCACCTACATCTAACTGGTAGTATGATAATGATATTTTTTCCTCCAAATACAACTCATGACTTTGTGACACCAAGGGAACCAAAATGCATCATGTAATCTGGAAGTTCAAGTTTGCAAGCAGAAGAAATAAACACTGAGCTACACAAGATGTTTCAGTGTATTTCTGTATGTGTTCATTCTTCACAGCCCACAGTTCAAAAAAGGGTCTGAAATCTTACAAATTCAAAAGGGTTGTCTCTCCAAGTTGTACTGAGGGTTTCTTTAAGATTTATATTATATTTTAAACTCATTGTATGATAGAAGGATTGTTTTTCGGCTAATCAAACCGGCAAAATACATTTACGACAGGATGACAATATTTGCAAAAGTTCTAATAAAGTTATGATGAATTTTTCTTTAATACTTAAGATGTTTTTTGTTTTTTATCAAATTAATAATAGAATTCAGGACTGAGTTTCCCAAAACTCTGCAGTTGTTTTGCATCTCTTTGTGGCTGATGGAAATAAGCACCTTGTTTATCTCTGTCAGTTGTTCTTTTTTCCTCTCAATTTCCATAGAACTCTTCGGTTGTTTTGCATCTCTTTGTAATTTTCTTTGCAACATGTAAACAACATGTAGTTTGTTTGTGACTCTTTGTAGTTGTTATTCACCTATTTGTTGTTGTTTTGCGCTTCTTTGTAGTTTTATTTCTATTTGTAGTTGTGTTACATTTCTGCGTAGTTTGTGTCTCTTTGTACTAGATTTGTGTGGCTTTGTTGTCCTCTCATGCTTCTTTGTAGTTTTACATTTCCTTGTTGTTGTTTCAAGCCTCTTTGTAGTTATTTCACACCTCTTTGTAGTTTTGTTTGTCTCTATGTAGTTGTTGTGCACATCTTTTTGTCTCGTTGCAGTACCAGTGAAAAAGGGGAGCCTTGTTTTTCTCGTCACCTTGTGTTTGGCTCTTAATTGTGTAGCTCTGAGGCAAACAGGTTGTGCTTTTTGAAGGGGGAAAATCACCTGTGCTCAACTTTAATCCCAGTTTTTAAAGATGTAGCGTGTGAGTCTGGCAAAAGATTGTTGATATTTAGCTGGTTAGTATATTTAAATAATTAGCTTTTGCCAGATTTGCTGTCTCTTCCCAAGTCAACACCATTTTATATAGTAACCGGTAGGTATGCAGACAATTAATCTCTTAAAAATCCTTTCAGCACAGGTATGAGTTCACAAAACGTGTATATTCAACATACAGGAATTCACCTTAATGGATTGACATAAACTGACAAAAAAATGTAAAATAAATCTTTCTTTGCAATGCATAACTGACGTTTACACACATCAGTATGCCGCCAAAACTAAGAATCCTCAGATGCTACATCTGGTCAATCTTGCTTTATGGATGCGAAACATGGACAATATCAAACAATATGCAGAAGAGGCTCCAGGCAACGGAAGTGTAGTTCCTACGAAGAACGCTAAAGATATCGCGGGTAGAAAGAAGAACCAATGAAGAGGTGCTTAAGAGAGCAAATGTGAAAAGAACAATGCTGGCAACCATCAGATTCAGAAGAATTAAATTCCTAGGCCATGTGATGAGAAGGAATAGTATAGAGAATCTTGCAATAACAGGCAAAATAGAAGGGAAGAAAGCAGAAGGATGCCAGAGAATGACATATATTGGCAGCATCAAAGATTGGTCAAAGACATCGAATGCCAACACTGTACTACATGCAATGCATGACAGAGAAAAGTGGAAAGGCATGGTCGTCAACGGGATTACACAAGACGCCTAAGAAGATGAATGTTTTTGGACTGTGGGAGGAAGCTGGAGAAAACATTCATGCACAGGAAGAACATGCAAACTCCATACAGAAAGATCCCAGGAACACCAGGACACAAACCAGGGATCTTCTAGTGAAAGTGCTAACCAAGCCACCGCCAAGTATCAAATATAAAACAAATATATGAGGACAGGAAATTCTGACTCACCATGTGAGATATCAAACTGTTCTGTAAATCTGGGTTTTGACTTGGGGTCACTAAGCCTTTTAAGGCCTGGTCACACTTTTGAGAGCTAGATCCATCAGCCATATTGTAAATTTGTAAATACAATTCCTGGGTCCATAGTAATCACAATCAAGGATTAGATCCTTCAGTTGTGTCAACAAATGTTTCACGTCACATATACTCTGATCGCAGCCTGTATGAGAGACATTAACACATGAGAAAACGATAAGAATGAACGAGTCCAAACAAACAAAAAATAAAAGCATCAATGGGAAGAGAGAGGATATGTCCACCCAGAGGGCAGCATCATCAACGTGCCTTCTTTCAATGACTTCCACGATATGGCAAATAAAGAACCGCCCCCCAACACACAAACACACCTCCCTCCCTCCCTCCCTCCCCTTTCCTCCCCCCCTCTCTCCCTCTCGGGTGCTCAGCCAAGAGGCGCTGCGGCAAAATGTCATATTTCACTGGCTGCGCTCTGAGAGGACGACCTCCCCTCTACTGTACACCTCCTGCACATCTGCTGCTGCGCTCCTACTGTACTCCACCGCAGCTTCCCTTCCTCCTGGGGGGTCACTTCTTCTACTTCTTCTTCCTCCGCTGCTGCTCCTCCGCGTCCCTCTGAGGTTTCTCCCTCCCCAGAGCCCAAGCGCAAAGAGAGGAAAAAAGTCATTCATGAAGATCTTCTGCAGGTGATAGTGACTGAGAGGAGACTGGAAGCAGAGATGACAGAGTTTGTGAAGGTTTTTGCTCCATGCAGCAGAGAAAAGTGAGTCTGAGCCGCAGTTTTAACTAAGAAGACAACCGAAGGGTCAGCACAACCGAACCAAGGATCTCCACGCCTCATGTCGTTACATTTTTATTATTTCGCATTTTTTACTTAAAGCTCCTGAATGCAGATTCCTTTTCCATCATTCGCGGTGCCAGCGTGGGCTTTTCACAGCCTCACGTCCTTCCTTGTTTCCCGTTTCTCCGTCCAGCAGCAGTGCGTCTCGGCTGTGCGTAAAAGCCAAACCTTCCCCATTCATCCGAAACCTCTCCGAACCAGGCTGTGAGTGGGATCACCGTCACCAAAAGTACTTTCTGTCCACTCCCTGGCTCTCTCTAAAGCAGCCCTGCACCATGGATGTGTTTAAGAGCCGGCTGCTGGGGATCTCTGTGGCCGTTGCGCACGGCATTTTCTCCGGTTCCCTGAACATCCTGCTGAAGTTCCTCATCACTAATTATAACTTCAGCTTCCTGACGCTCATCCAGTTCCTGACCAGCAGCACCGCGGCGCTCACACTGGAGACCCTGAGGCGGCTGGGAAAAGTCCAGATCCCACCGTTCAGCACGCAGCTCTCCAAGGTAAGAAAAAAAGTGACAAAAATGACCTTTCAGTGGTGCATTTTGGTGACTCTCCAACAGAAATCTCAAGACTTGTAGTGGAGCCTGTTTCATTTTAAAGTGTAAACCCTGCTTCTAGCTTGGAAACCGGTAAAATGAGGCTCAAAATATACACCAATATTTAAAAAACACAGAAATATAAAGGAAACAAATCAGATATGAAGTTCTGAAGTTCTGGTTCTTTTAAAATATACTTTGAAATGCTTAGATATTTTATTACAATATAAATATTTCCACTTTACTAAATGAAATAGAAATACATAACAGGCTAATAAACAGCGCAACTGTGTAATTTATTGTGTTTAAATTTAAAATATGAAGTAAAAACAGTGTTTTAAACCTCCTGACATTAATATCTTGCAGTTCTTAAGTCATGTTTTGAACGTTTAGCAGTAAAATTTGACTACAAACACTGTCAGAGTTGTGATTTTAGAAAAACTGATAGTGATTTTTTAAAAACCAAAAAGAGAAAGATTTCTTCATCATTAAAATATCAGTATGTGCAGCTAAAATGTACCTTCGAAATGCCCCAAACTAATTTCTGGCATCAACACTGACCTGAAGAACCCCACCTACCTTCTTCCAGTACTGCAGAACTGCCTGTTTACATTTGATTGGTTGATTGACGGACTGATTGACTGACTGGATAATTGACCGGCTGGCAGATCAGCAGGGTAGCCGACTGACTGATAGGATTCATTAACATTATTGGCAGGACTGTTTTCCAAAATCACTGCAGCCAAAATGATGCACGTCACAATCTGCACCTGACCGGAAGAGGACAGAAAGTTCTGTCATGAATTCATTAGAGCTGAACACATTCTTGAAATTGATTTCAGAACGTTTTAAAGAACATTTTCGGCATGTTTGGTGATGAGTTTGATAGTTTCAGAATGCTACGTTTGATTTATTTCTCTGCAGTGACAGCAGCACTGACTGGTGCAGTCTCTGTGTAAGTTGAGCACTAAAACAGCAATTCGTTTCAGTTCAAACAACCGCAGGTCCAGTTCTTCAGCTGTTTCCCTGACAATAAAATCTAATTAATACAACAGCAATAAAAGCATAATTAGTGCAAACAGACAGCGTTCAATGGGTGAAATTTCTGGTCAATATGTCGAGTGCTAAATGAACTGGCATCCTGCCAGATCTAATGAGGATAGACGTAGTCAAAAATCTTTTGGCCAAATGAGAGCAGTGTTTTTTGTAAACTTTCATGTAAAAATGGATTCTTTTATCTTTTCAATCACTAAAAACTTTATTCTTCCAGATATGAGATTATCACTTTAAGATTTGACAAATGCACAGAGAGGCCTCTGGGCTGCCACATGAAAGATCACTCATCCCTTCTGCATGAGCACAAGACACCCAGAGAGAAGCAGTTTGACATTTCTCTCTCATAATTTACATCACATTGTGGTCATTTTGCACCTCTTTGATGTGGTTTTATGTCTTGTAGTTGTATGTTTTGCCTCTCCAACTAAAACCAATGATGACGGTGACTCCACACGAAGCAGAGGCTCTGAATCAGGAGCCCTCTCAGACCTGTGGCTCCTGTGCTGGTTCCATTAGCCCAGTTCTGTAAATCATCCATACTTGTAGAAGAGAAAACAAGTATTTCTGGAATAAAATACAAATATTGGTTCAGGATCTTAACACATACTGAAGTTCTGCTGTGATGAGATGTACTGTAACACAACCAATGGAGGAACGTAAATAAAGTGCTGCATATTTTACTCGAGTATTTCCATGTTATGAGACTGTCTACTTCTACTGCACTACATTATAGAGGGAAATATTGGACTTTTTATGGCACAGCTGAAACAGTTTACTAAAGGCTAGTAACCAGTAAGGTGAATATTTAACTCTTCATGTTAGCAGTTGGTTTGGGGTTAGATTTATGGTAAGACAAGTAGTCAGTGAGCATTTATATGGACACGTTTTTGGCATAACCATTTTTTTTCTCTTTGTGATTAATCAACATGATTCTGATTTCAGAAACTTGAAAGCACGTGCAGTTACAAGAAACACTATTCAAACCTGAGTGTAGTGATATGCAGCTAACAACATTAGCATTGTCGCTAAGTGATACTATTTAGTTGAGCACCACCTAGAGTTTTAAATACCACCCAGATCAACATACAGTAAAAGGCCTCAGTGTTTCTGCTGTAATGTAAATCCAACTTTATCCAGATTTCTGAATGCTGCATTTCCTGGCTGCACAGGTTCGACAAAAGCTGAGTGACGTAACAGAAAAACAATAATGACAGTAAAAATGTCACTTTTACAGCAGCGAAGAAACTGAAGTTTCTTTAAATATAATTGGAAATTTTCGTGGGAGAAAGACTAGAATTGTTGGTCTATTCAAGTCTGTGCAATAGTCTCCATAGACTGTATGAAAAGATGGGTGTAGCCACTGTTATGTCACCCATTGGTTTGTGGAGTAACATTTGAGGCCTTGAGTTTGGCATTTGCCCATTGCCATCTTGGCCTTGGTCAGCTGACAGAGAGATAATGACCCTAAGCAGATAAGCACAGCAGTCTCACTCTAAGGTACACTCTGTTTTATCATCTATTTCCCTCTAAACTGAACCATCACTTACAAAATGAACATCATGCCGCATTAAGGAGACTTAAAACTATCGACTGATACCACAAACTTGTCATAAAAATGTTAACTAAGGTAACAAATTATTGTGGAAGTCGAATCATTTTCTCTTTCATTTCTATACACTTGGATTTCTCTTTACAACTACAGGACTCGCCCCCTGCTGGCTGTTAGCAGGAATGCAGGTTTAAGTCACTTTTGCGTTGCTTCACTTTCGGATGTCGAGGCTGCATCCATCACTTATGTGCAGTTTGTGAGTCTGTAGTGACCAATGCAAAACTTTATTCTTGGAGGCATCACATGCATCTACCCACAAAACACAGATGCTAGTAACATATGAGAAAGCAGATTTCTGTGTTCCACGTAAATATCACATCTCCAGTGTGCTCATACTCATGTAGATAAACACACACTGTGGTTGATCTGAAACAAGCAAGTGAGTCTCCAATCAGTGAAGATAAGTTCAAGTAATGCTCTCTTCAGTGACGATATGTGTGTGTGTCTGTCTGTGCAGGAGTTTGCCTCGGTGTGTATCCTCTCCACGCTGCAGTCCACTCTCACTCTGTGGTCCCTGCGAGGCCTCAGCCTGCCCATGTACGTCGTGTTCAAGCGCTGCCTGCCGCTCTTCACGCTCAGCATCGGAGTGTGTGTGCTGAGGAACGGCGTCCCGTCTGTGGGCGTGGTGATCGCCGTGCTCATCACCACCGGTGGAGCCGCACTGGCCGGTAAACACACATCCTCAGCGTACAGAACACACACTCACATCACCGTCTGTCCTGCCTCCAGAGTCGAGAGCTTTTCTGCGATTGTTCCGCAGCACCCAATGACTTCATTCGCAGCGGCTTTCCTGAAATGTGTGGGAACATTTGTGTCCATGTAATGTTCATTCAAAATTCCAGGGTGGGATGTTGTGCTGAGAACACATTAAGCATATGTTGGGATGTGCATTTATCATCTTTGAGAGTCTTGAAATATGTATTATTATTTTTACTATTATATGCAACCCCCTTTCTTGCATTTCATATGTTACTTCATTTTTGTTCATTTTGTTTTACTCCGCCAGCCAAAATATCTATCAGCTTAGGCAATCTATCATTTTATATATACATTTTATATATATTTCAGAAAGAAACCGTAGCTAGTAGCAATTACTGTAATGCTCAGACCGACCATATAAGGTTTGTGCCGCAAGAAATTGCCCAAATGTGCGTGTATAGTAGCATTCATGTATGTTAGCATGAGAAGCTAATGATAGCATCAGTCGAGGTGTGCTTATCTTTTGTAGGATCTTGTGTAGGGTCACATAATCAACCCTATTGTCCTGTTCTCATGTGCTTCTATATGGCAGTTGCCTGCATGAGCTAATAATGACAGTAAGTGCACAAAGAAAAAGACTATTTGGCCTACAGCAATCTGCTGAAAATAAAAACAGTGAGACATTGTGCCATCCTAGTGTGAGTATTAGTCTCAGCCCGGACACCCTCATAAAAACTGTCTGGCTGCACCTCTGCCTGCCATTAAAAACTACCACTAGAACCCCTGACTCTATGGAAAACCTGGACTTTCTTCCAAATGTTGAAGAAATTTTGTTTAGAACAATGTGACACATTTTCCATTCAAAGCCGTCAGTCTGCTCCTCTGTCAGTCTTCATCTATTCCCAAACTGATTTTTTAAACTGCTTAAACACTGAGCTAATAAGTGTTTGCAGTGTTTCTTAAACAGCCATAAACACAGTGAAATTCTCCTGGCCACCCCTGTGGTCACCTCAAATATAATACGCAGGTGGTTGTTCACTGAAACTCTTGTTTTCCAAGTTTCATTGAATGCAACTGTGTTATCTGAGTAAAAGTCAATAGATGGTGTAACACAGTCAGCTGCACAGAGCGCTGCCGGATGGCAGTCTGCGTCATGGCGAAGTTGGCAATTCTCACACTTTTGGCATGAGACACCCACTTTTAGACTGGCTCGTGCTCTTGCCCTGCCCTAACAGATCTCACTGCAAATGAAAGGAACCCTTCAAGTTCTTCATTTATGAAAAAAAGTGTGAATGTCAAGTTTTATCCACATTTCAGCATCAAAACTGCTCCATAAAAATCACATAGTGACCAGAAGACACAGTTTGTACTACTTTAGTTGATGAGGGTGCACACACACACCTCTCTAAAATCACAAAACACCTTTCATGCATGTTGAGTCTTGCCTCTTTTACTGATACTGTACTCTCCAGTGATGAATTTGATAAAATGTTAACAGGAGCTGAAATTTAATTTGTTGCCTCCAGCTATTTGTAGGAGTCTTTCCTCTGAGTTGCTTAAATACCTGCAGCATCAGACAGCAGCAGGATCCATGTGAGCGTCTTCAAGGAGAGGGAAATGTGTTCATGTTTGTACAGTATAACACAGCAGTGACTTCATTAAATGCTTATAACTATAAAAAAAATCCCCAACATGGAGACAGGATAGGTCAGCATCTAACAGGGAAGGATACTGTGTACTTTTCTTCACCTCAGACAGGTAAAAAGTAGCAGTTAAATTGTTTTTTTTTTTTTTTTTTTACTGTTGAATCTGAACTCCATCTTAGTTGTTTGGATATTTCCCTGTAAAAAAAAAAAAAAAAAAAAATCAGATTTGTTAGCTAAAGTCAAAATATTTTCACATTTTTTATTAGTAGTTAGATTAGTGTGTGCATGGACTACTACTTATAGAACATGACCCCTCTAATCATTAAAGTAATTACCAAAATATAGCTACAAGGGACAATAAAAACATTAATTTGACAAAACGCAGCTGTAGTTAGCTTATGTCACATGAACAGAGTTGTCAGTTTTTAAAATTAAAAATAAACTCTGGATATCTTGCCTATGTCCGAAGTTTTTCCACCTCAAACACTTGCAGCATCTCTTCTCTTGATCTATTTGAATGGCAGTCACCCAAATGTTGCTTGTACCTCCGTTAGTCTACGCACATCACAATGCTTTTAACCCTTTAAAGGGCACTCATTGAGATACTTTGAAATTCAAAATTTCAACCCTAGAGTGTTATTGGAGGATATAAGACGTTTTTACTTTTGTGACATTTTTCAAAATCTTTAATTTTCATGTTGAAATTCAACATCAATGAAGTTACCATATATGGTTCCTTAGTGGTTTAAAAAAAAAAAAGAAACATTCCAAGAAATGTATATGTCATCACTTAGCACAACTACTCAACTGTGAAATATGTGAGTTTCCCCAACTAACCATGGTTAGTTTTGACATTTCAACTGAATATATGGAAGAGGACCAAGTCACAAGTGCGTCTTTTTCCAACGTCGAAGAAAATAGAAAGTTTGATACGTTCCAGGCCTCTGCTGATTGGTCAGATGCCACGATGTCATGTTCTGTAATGTAGAGTGATGTTGGAAGATTGGCTGGGTGAAAACCACATGCTTCTCTGATCTCACTGAGAGGCAGATATTTAATGTGTGGGAAAGTGACCAAACAAGATCACTTGCCCCATAAAGGGTTAATATTAACTGCAAATAACCAAAGTATTTGATTCCTTAAATTTCAGATTCACATGCAACAACCTTAAAAAAGCTACAACAGAATGTCAAGATTCTTGGAATTCACTTCCAGCTTTTGGTTTTGGTGCAAGAGTTTTGTTAACCCCATTTGGTTGCCATTACGAAAAATTTCTGAAGACATCACTGGCATTCAAAACTATAATTTATTGATGTAGCGTCATTTTAAAACCAACAACAACCGTCATATAATCCACAGCTTTGAGCAGATCACTGAGCTAGCAGTTCTTTCTACACTCTGAGCAAAGAGACACACTTCCTTTCTTTGGAATAATGAACATTTTACTCTCGTCACTTATCAGATTGGTGCACTTTAATGTATTCTGTCATTTTGCAGCCTCCATCTGTGTTCATACATCACCGTATGCATAAGTTAGCATCTACCAACGAGCTCCATCAAGCAGCATTAGAGGCTGATCACGTTCAGCAACAGTAAAAATGGTTGACAAGAGCAGCTTATTGTCTGGGGGCAAGTGCTGCCTGAGAAGACACGCTTTAAGGGAAAAGTCCTTGAAATTAAAGTTGTGAAAAAGTCAGTTTGACAAGACTGGGGATGGATTTTTATCTGCTTCCCAAACAGCCATTGAGATAGACAGAGAAAAGCTAAGCTGATTATTAGATTTGAATCTAAGTGTCATTGCAATCGATGAGAAAACTCAAGAATTTGATCTTGCACAGTGTTAAATATTGTTTAGATTCATACAATGAGCATTATGTGAATATGAAGACTCCAAATACTATAGTTTCTACAACATGCACTCCTTTGCCATCTCAGTCTAATTTCCATTAGCCAAAGAAAATACAAAAGCAGATCCCTAATAACATTAATCTCCTATAAAAGTCCCAGTTTAGCCATTACAGTAATTTCTACATCTTATACAGATCATCTCTCCCAGGAGTAATCTTTGTTCTTCCATTACTGGTAATGAGCCTAAAGTCATAAACAATGAAAAAAAACCTTACAGATGTTAATTTCCTGAATCAATCTCCTCTGCTGATGCTGCTTGGTGTTTCTCAGTCAGGAGGAGAGTGTTTGAACCATGGACTGTGAAATGTGTCAAATATGAATCTAATGGACAGATTCATCATTCTGGGTTCAAATTTGGCCTTGATTGCCCGTTCTTTTGAGAAAATAAAGGAATATTCTAATCTTTCAGGCATTTTTCATGGAAGAATCACATGAGATAATGTCACTTAGTCAACAAGTTGTATATATGTTACTTAAAAAGTGAACCATAAGCAATTTGTTTTACAGAACTGACCAAAAAAAATCCTCTTGATGTTGGGAGAAGTGGGGGTAAAATATGTCCTGTGGTCCCTGCTAATTTAGCTTTGTCAATCCAGAGAGGATTTTGAAACTTGATGAAATCAGAGGACCTGATCTTTGTTAGGCACCAACAGTGAGCAGGACAGAGTAAAATAAGAACAAAAAAGGCCATTAAGTCCAGAAATCTGCTTTGAAATCATAGAAAAAAGGATCAAAACCAGCCTGAAAATGATCAACTTTGAAAAATGTCTTTATTATCACGGTAAATCCCCTGATTATTGTCGGTATATCGATGAGTGTATTACATACAGGAGTTCCTAATAGAGAATTTGGAATCCTAAATGGCACCAATTTGACCTCATGTTAACAAATAGAAGCTGAAGATGAGGTTCCAGGAGAATATCGGTCTGTATATGTGCAACACGTTAATGAACTTATGGGGTTCATCTCTCCTGATGACTTTACTTTATTCCATCAACATATTTCCATCAGATTATCAGAAACACTTTCTCAGTTTTCACATAGAAGCTGGATTTAATGCTGAGCTCATAAATTGCATGAGAGGCTGAAAAAAACCCCAGATTCACTTCAGAATACAAGGACTTAAACAGCAGCTGGCTTTCAGCTACAAGGAGGGTGTGAAAAATTGCTCATACTGGCTCTAGACTGGATTAAAATCAAAGAGCCAGGCAGGTAATATTAAAATTACTCCACCTTCCCTACAGAAATAAATCCTGTACGAATGAGGCTTTAGAGATGCAAATCCTTCAAATAGTAGCTGTAAATTGCCTCTCCAAAGATGAAAGCTCTGCTGCACCATCAGTAGCTGTGAAAAATGCCTTTAACAGTCTATGTAAGAAGTTTTTTTTAACCAAGACCACCTCCTTCTTGAACCAAACTGTTGTCTTTTCCTATGTCTTATCAAATCAAGTCAGTTTTGTATGTATCTTGTCAGGGGGCTTTACAGTCTGTGCAATATTTTGCACTTTCTAAGATTCATCTTCAAGTACAGACAGGCATGAAATAGGTGTTGTAGGCTTTGTATATAAACCATAGTAACTTCAAAAGGTAAGTCTGGCGGTAATCTATAAATTTCTTACCATCAATACACCAGTTAATCTGTTCATCTATTTCTCAACTCTGTGACTTAGCTGCCAGCCTTTAGCCTGTTCCTTCCTTCATTTCATGTAAAGTCCCCATTGGGTTATACCTAGAGAACTGGAATTTCATACAGTTGCCGTTGACAAGATATACTGTAGGTGGTGATTTGCGCATGCATGTCCTAGTTATTGCTACTGAAATGTAATTTATAGACAATCTGGCTTACACAGTGGGACATTTTTTTAAACTACAAGATGTTACCTTTCAAATTAAGTCTTAAAGATGTAATTTGACTCAAGAGTTCTGCCTTTAAAACCTTTTTCCATATTGTCACTGAAGTGTCATAAAAGGGTGTGGATGTTAAGAGTTCAGCAACATGTTAATCTTTAGTTTATGTTGCTAAATCATTTAGTTTGTAGAAAATGTTGCTTAAACTGGAGGAAAGGTATTCTGCAGTTGTTGGGGACTGTTTTAGTGCTGGACTAATAGGGAGTATTTGAATTATCAGGGCAGTTTATGTTGTTTCCACATAGCTCTGTGTAAGAATACGAGTCAAACAAAGTCCATTCATTCCTACGATAGTCTCTCTTGATCTCTGAAGTGTTTGTGAAACTCCTGATATAATCCGGTCTTTAACTTGATTGTAATTTGAAAGTGGAACTTCTGTGATGGATTCCAGAGAGGCCATGCTGTATTCTAGGAAGAAAAGAAATCATTTGTTACACACACTGTAAACACTAAATTGACTACACACCAGGCTGAACAACCACTTATTACTCACCATTCATAGCTGGGCCTGTTTTTTTTTTTTTTATCACAGTATTAGGACGTGCATTTCCCTTGAAACAAGACAGTAAAAACTGATACAATTAGCCTCTCAATCATGTCTGTGGTAAAGTTTTCAACCATTTATAAAGAAGTTTTCTTGTGTTGAACATTTGGACACAGTGTCTGTATATTATATGGAATTACAAACAACAAACAGAGTACATCCTCATTTCAAAATAGCTCCGTGTACGTGTATGAGACAAGCAGAACTCCATTTATTTCCACTGAAACCTCAAAGAGACCCAGCTGTGTGCCAGGAAGTCAGAACGACAGATTAGCTAATAGGCTAACAGGTTGACTATGCTTGCGGTCAAATTGTGTAACTGTGTAATTGTAAAGAAACGAACTTAGCTAGTTGAACTCATGCTAGCTGTGTAAAATATGGAGTGCATTCACAGCGGTTCATACATCTTGTAAGAAAAATATTTTACACAAGTGGCTTCACACTTGGCAAGAACTCAGTTCTCACCATTTACTGTATTATTGGTCCTTTCTTGTTGTGGTAATGTTCACATGTGAATATTCTCATAAACCTGGACTTTGCTTCTCTCTCATGTTTTCATTAATTCATAAATACATGCACATCCCAGTGTTAAACACCAGGAGGCGGCGATTGTAAAGCATACAGAGTTACGAACATCAAACAAAGCTGGAAACAAGGGATTACTGTCTTATTGGATCTAAAAATCCCAGTGGCGTTTTCAACTAAGTTTTATCGCTAAAAGTTTGTAAGATATACAATAAGGCTTTCAAAGCGTCTGAATTGAGTTCCTCAGTGTGTTGAAGGTTTGATTAATACTTTTCCTAGTTTCACAGCAGCTATCTTTAAAGTCATGAATGAATTGCTTGTTGTGGGTTTGCTGCAGGTAAATCATTTCTGTATGGGAGTTGTCATGACAGATGCTGGTGTTTTATTACAACGTGAGCCAGAGAGTGTCTTCATCCTCATATTTATTGTATGACCGATTTCTCATGACAGCTCATGTTGGAGAAGCCATTAAAATGATTGATCCTGATTGATTTTAATGCAGCATCTGGATCAGATTCCTGATAAAAGATGGCCCAACAGCCTTTATTGCCCATTCAGTGGTATTTGCTGAGTTAAGACTACTGTTAAATCATTTTTATTTGATAAACATTGGCATTTTTAAAAATTCTAATAGAAATGTTGCTCTGATCCTCAGCCCCAGTGGAGGCAACAGTTTAAATTGTACATTTTTACTGTGAGCGTGTGTGTGTTTGTTGGATTTGTCGCAGTCTTCATCAAGTTTCCAGCCCACATGCACAGTCAGTACAGGATTAATTCTTGATCTTTCCTGCTTTGTCTTCCAAATACAGTCATCTTTTCTCTGATCTCCATGTTAAATTCCTACACTCTTCCTCCACAAACAATTAAATATAGAAACAGGGACTACATGTAAATGTACTTGATAATGAAGCCACACTTGTGATTTCTGGAGCTCATCAGGGCAGATGTTTGAGAAAGGTCATCTCTCAGCTTTTGACAGAGCACACTTGTAGTCTTTTAAGGAAGAACACATGGTAACAAACAATGATTGTCCAGTCACAGGTCTGTTGAGCTTCGCTGGTTTAAAGGCTGTATAGTTTCCTTACAAAACAAAAGCCATGCACAGTTAATATTAACAGGTGATGTTAGCATGGCTGAGGAACTAACAGCCTACAGTGGTAGCTTTTTATTTCAAAAAGCAACTCAGGCAACAAAGGCAAATCACGTGGTCACTATTTTATTATGTGTGGTTACGTTAAAAATATATCTATTACAGTGACAAATTACCCTTCTTCAAGCAATTTTCACATTAAAATGGAGGCATACTGCTGTAAAAATCCTAAAATATCAGCATAAACTGCTGTGTTGCATGCTTTTGTGTAGTTAAAATCAAACCTTTTAAAAATTATTCAAGAAAATAACATTTTAGTTACATTTCCGTTAAAAATGGACTATAATTCTAACTGAGCAGAAACTTGCTGGAGTCCAGAAAATACAGAAATTTGGGGTTTTCTTTAGCATCTTGAAAAATTGTTCTCACCACACATGTATTTTTATATCTCAGCACAAAGTCAGCAGTAGTCAGTAAGATGTGTCAGTTTTGGCAATTCAACAAAATATGAAACTTTTTCCACTCTAGGGAAGCTCCAAATAATATAAAGTGGTTTCCCACTGCAGGAAATTGCCCTCGAATGGCCTGAACATTTAACCTTTTGATGCGTAACATAGGTCAAAAGCTACCCAAATGCAATGGAAAACGGGTATCTCCTGACCCACACTGTGCATCATAGGGTTAAGTGTGATCAGCTGTGGGCCGTTTTGGGGTAAAAACAAGTACCCACTCCAAGTTGGGTACTGCTGAACGCTCCTGAAAAAGTGCTGAGCAGGGAGGTCTTGTTGTGGTTGGTTAAACTTGGAGAGGACCACAACGATGTGCCTCATTTTTCCTGCTTCTCGACGTCCATGTTGAGTAGCATTCTGCTCTACTCAAATATCACCATTAGCAACGTAAAAATTCGCCATACCTGCTAACAGAACAGGTCTCCATTGTTCTATTTCCTACGTACTCTTAGAAATGAATGCATGTCCCTTGTCCTGTGATTTTTTGGCACTCATTGGAGTGAAGTTGTGGTTGAAACAGATGACTGACCTGCCCTGAGCACTGTATCCCTAAAGCCACCTGAAGAGTTTTGTTCTACCCCTTACAGTGTTTTCCAAACAGAATTAATTTTTAAAAATTGTGCCATGAAGTAGACACATGATGTCTGTCAGTTTAAACAATGTCAGCATTACCAACACCAATGTGACCGTTACTGTGGTTTCTGAGTAGGTTGTAGGGAGGAAAAGTTACAACAGTGTCACTTATGCAGCTTTGTAATTACATATTTTCAGTCCTATGCTTACAGCTTTAAAATAAACTTTCTTATCTTGCAAAATGGTCTTTTAAATGGACAAATATTGTTTAATTCATGGCGCTATTCAAACAGGATGAACAAATGATCTGTCTAGTGACAGATTACTGTACGTAATTGTTTCTGAGATAAGGTCTCACAGGACAGACTGCAAGGGGCGGGTCTTCCTCGCTATAAAACAAAAATATTGCCTCTCTTGACAACCTAATTATCAGCCCTCAAATACAGTCTGCCTTTGTAGATCAGTGTAGTTCACAAGGGACATGGACAATTATATGATATATGGAAGACTCCACAAGTACAACATATCACAAAAAACGTGGATAAATAAATGCAAAAAATCACAGTTATAGAAATCCAAAAAGCAGACAATTTTCAGAAGTGATGGAAGAGAAAGAAATCCATTATTTTTATCTTTTAATTTTTTTTCCAGGTGCTGGTGATCTCACTGGTGACCCCTTCGGTTACGTCACTGGTGTTTTGGCTGTGATCATCCACGCCTCCTACCTGGTTCTGATCCAAAAAACCAGCCATGACAGTGAATACGGGCCACTTACTGCGCAGTACGCCATCGCCATCATGGCCTCACCGGTACAGACTCTCTTTTGTATCTTTGTGGTGTTTGTTTGCCTCTCCCACCATCTTTTATATGTCTCTCTTCTTAATTACTCATTATCTGTTCTTGTTATATTCTTTTTCTCAGGTGCTGCTGGTTTGCTCCGTCATTTCCATGGATGCAGTCAACATGTGGTCATACGAGGGCTGGAATGACCCTCACATCACCGTCATCTTCATCCTCTGCATCTTCATCGGCTGTGCCATGAACTTCACCACACTGCACTGCACCTACATCAACTCCGCCGTCACCACCAGCTTTGTCGGCGTGGTCAAGAGCATCGCCACCATCACCGTTGGAATGCTGGCATTCACCGATGTCGCCCCAACCGGACTGTTCATCGGCGGCGTGGTGGTGAACACCGTCGGCTCCATCACCTACTGTGTGGTGAAATACTTTGAGACAAAGAAGAAGAGCTTGTACGAGGATCTGGAGGAGGCTGGGAAGGATGGCACGCTACCTGGGGAGCCTTACCAAGAGAAACCGCCCATTAATGGCACCGGGCCTGCCCCCGGATTTGATCCAGGACAGTCTGAGATAGAGGGAGTGTTGAGCAGTGATGGGAAAGAGGAGACGGCGACGGCACATTTGACTAACGGAGAGGTGTGGACGGGAGACGGTGGACAAACAGACGGAGAAGCAGGCGTGAATTCTCGTGTCATGACGGAACAAGAGGTGCTGGAGATGCAACGGGAGCACCTCCACAAGGAGGGCACCACCCCTGGTCAGTCGCTCAGTGACAGCTATGTCGGGGTGTGGAGGTCCATCAGACACCTGCAGTTCATGAAGAAAGAGCCTTTGATCGATAACATGGAACAGCAGAGTCCGTAGAGTGGGACAGAGACCTCAACAGACTCTAGAGAAGAACACAGGAAATAAAGTCTGCTGAAGAAACCAGCAGAGAAGAAAACAACAGACTGAACCTCCACTGTTTTCCACCAGGAACCTCTTTTATTAGCTTCAGCGGTGCTTAACAAATGCTTGTTGGTCATGCTGTTGCTGTGGTACCTCAATGACAGTTTTTGTGCCAAAGGCTCAATTTCATCACCCAGGACTGAAGAACAGGCAGTTAAAAGTAAGAAGCAGAAAGTAATTTTCTTTGCTCATGATGAGAGTAAAAAGAGGTTCCCGGTGGAGAGAAGTGGATGAAGAGTTTTGGGAGAAGCTGCCTGTCAGTGATAAATTCTGCCTCTCATCTCCTTCAGCTCTGCGGCGTGCAGCGGGGACCACGCAGGCCACGGCTAGCATGATTCGGTTTGCGTCCCCGCTGATTAGCCAGCTAGCCAAACAAAAGCAGGTCTTGTGCAAAACTTGTGCAAAACTCAAATATCATCTCCAATCAGGGAAGAGCTGAAGACACCTGAAAGTTTGCGTTTTGTGTACGATATTGGTGAATTCTAACTGGCTGTGGGTGTGCAAGTAAATAGTTTGTGGCTGTGTTCACTCGGGGTTTGTTTGTTTGACTCTGGAATTTGACCATTTATGTGTTTTCCAATGATCATAAACACTGAACTGTGTCAGCACCCATTCTGATGGAAAAAGGAATGAAAATAATAATAATGTGGCATCATGTTGGACTTCAGTGTCATTTTATGTTTAGACATCTGTAGTAATTTAACTTTACCATTTTATTTCAAGTGCTGCACTCATGATGAAACTGGGGTAAAATTTGAACCTTTTGTAGTTCTATTACCACTATAATCTGGATTTGATTGGGTTTTATTTGAAACTGAACTAAGCTTATTTGGCAGCTTTAGTTTCTTTACAGTTATATATACATATATTACTTTTAGTTTCCAAGCAGTATGTCACGAACTAAACTCAATTGGCCAAAATTAGCAGCCATTTTAATAATTGTTGAAAGAAAAAAAGTACAGAAAAAAGACAAAAATTTAATAGTTTCAGCTTTACAGATGTATTTCCTGCTTGTCTGTTCAGTTTTTTAAAATCATGTTCACTGTTTTTAATGATTTTTAGCTTTGGATTGTTGGTTGGACAAAACGGTGTTCATGAAGGCCACACTGTTTTCAGAAAAAAATATCATTAGCTGCAACCATTATATAAAATTGGTAAAATAAGCTCCTCCGCAACAGTACTTACACTCCTTACAATTCAATTCACACTTTATTATGGACACAGCTCATTGGTGGTCCACTAACAAAAAACCCCAAAAACAAACAAACAAACAAAAAAAACAGAAAGAAACTGAACAAAATTTCTTGATTTTACTTAATATATAATTCTAATATTATATATTATAATATAAATTGTTGAACCTTTAATTGCATTGGAGTAATTATACAATGCAGGACTCCAACTTTACTTAAATAATAAATGAATATTTCACTCAACACCCACCAGCTGCTACATTAATAGCTGTACAGCCGGTGACATTATCTGACTAACATGCCAGCCAGCCTGCAGCATACCAGTTTACCAGCATACCATCCACAGAGGCTGTCAAGCCAATAGCTTACTGTCAGTCAAGCTGTGTCATATGTGAGTACGTGATGGTCTGCATGATGTAAATTTTGTCATTCCACCAAGTCTTTGAGAGTCTGCAAAGACCCCTCTCCCATATTTTTGTGTGCAGCCCAAAATATGAGTGGACTACGTTACCACATCACTAGTGCACATTTGGCGGTAATGTGCACACACAGAATGTGCAGATATGACCTACTGCGTTTTGCATACTGTAGTTAAATATTGTGCTATTTTTCTACTCTGCTTAGTCGACTCTGTTGTATATTTGCGCACTTAGTTGTGTGTACATAGTCCGAATAAGAACACTATTGCCCCTGCACCATGGTCGCCACATGTGCTGTCCGCCAAGATGGAAATTTTGGGTTGCAGACAGAAATCCATGGAGGGATCTCTGGCAGATTTGGGGAAAGGACAAAATTATGTCACATGAAAACTCACAAATAGTTTAACACTGTCCTTTTAGCAATAACTGCATGTCCGAGTGCACGAGATTATAATCACGGCAAAAGTCACAAAAGCTAACTAGCCTACTAATGATGGTGAGTTAGCTAGTTAGCTTGGTTGATGACAGGGGAATAATTTAACATCATTAAGTAGACTTATTTGTACCATTTCACTTCAGCACAGCTAAATAGCAATTAAACATGCTAACAACAGCTAACATGTTATTGCAGGCCAGATGGTGAAGTAGTATGAGATAACTGCTAAAATGCCAGTCTGTCTAGAGCATGTTAGCATGCCACGTAGCTGTCCAAACTAGCTACCTTACAGTCTGTAAGTAACAATAGCTAAGTGGCTTTCTAATGATGGGAGAAAGCTAGTCAGCTTGTTTGCTAACATCAACATTATTCAATGCTTTTCAAAGCATGCACTAATTGTGCTGCAGGTTATGTACTGGCAGATAGCATGCAACATATAGCAATGCTAACAAAGGCGAGACAGGTAGCTAGCTTGGTTGTGAACAGGAATAATTGAACATTGAGACTCATTTGTTGGATTTCCCCCCGGCTAGTAAAACTGTGAATTCATTCCTCATCTATGAAGCAGTCATTATACCCACAGAGCTGTGTAGAGGTGGATGGTTCAACAGAGATTACATGATGTAATAGCTAATCTTGTTCTCCACTCTCAACAAGATTTTGGTGGATTTTGGTCCACAGCACAGATTCATGTGTTCAGACCTTCATTTACAGAGAAAAAAATACTTTATTCAGTTATATGATTTAGTCACAAAATTCAACACTTTTAACTGGTGTGACTTGGCCTTTACAGTACAAACTGTATTCTGACATCAGTGCAAAAAATCACAGCAGCAGCACCACATGTTTCCAGAAGGTCTTGATTACTTGGACTTCCCACAGTTCTCACTGTGAACAGTTATTGTTACTTTTTTACCTTCAGTAGAAAATATTTGCTAGTAATTCCTGCCCACAGTGAGGTGTGTGGGAGGCATCCAACACAAAGCAGTGAGTGGTTGTTTCCTTGATATGTATTTGAATCCTCTGAAGCAACACGTGGCTAATTCAGTATTTTTAATAAGATTCATATTTAACGCCTCTAACAGTAACTGAAGAAAAGGTACAAGTGGGTGGTAGAAGGAAAGGTAGCTTCAGGATCATCTGTTGTTCATGCAGATTGGTTTGATTTTGGAGACAAGTTTGTCGAGAAAGAGGCATTAACAACTGATAAATGATTTTGAGATCTACAGTTATTAGCTTAGTTTTGAGTAACAATCAACTTCTTCCACACGTAAAGACATTGTAGATGTCCACACACTACAGGAGGCAGCAGAAACAGAATCTAGTTAATTAAATAAGGTTAATTATGTTGAAGTAGAGGAAATATCAAGACTTATTTACTTTTCTTACTTTGGGATACCATACATGCTTGTGTCATTATGTCATTAGCCTAGCTTAGCATAAAGACTGGTAGTAGGGAGAAACATCTAGCATAGCATTTCTTAATCAAAATTCAATGTTAAAAAAAATGTTTCATGTGATTATACAAGCCGGAACTATGTCTTCCCCACTGACCTCACGATGACCAAAGAACCCAAGGAAGTAGTTAAAACTACAGATACAAGTTTGGTCAGATCTGCACTAAAGAGAAGCAGAAACCAGCTTTCCACGTTAGACCAGGCCACTGCTGTCTGGCTGATGAGGCTCTCTGCCCTCCTCCAGGCGACGCAGCGACAGTTTCTAATGAAATCAGTCAAAATCAGGCTCTCTGAGGGACATGTGTGGGCTGGTGAGCCGGCCAAACGTCTAAAAGAATTATTCACATCAGCCAGTTGGAGTCAAGACTCCTGCACATGTGGGCTGAACCGTCATGGACAGACATTTTAAATTAGGCCTCGGTGCTAATGACCACATCTGTTCCACTGAATTGAACAGCAGATGTCAGATTTGAGATAATCCTGCATCATCTTTATAACTGCTGTTTCATGAAAGTGACAGCTGATTCACTTTTGAAAAATTGGAAACACAACCTTGTTTAAGGAAATATTAAACATCACTAAAGGAATCTTTCCACATTTTGGGAAATGCTTACTTTCTTCGGCCTCATGTCTCAAGCACAAAACTTGAGCCAGGAGACGATTAGTTTAGCCTAGCATAAGGACAAGAAACCATATGAAGATGCAAGCTTGGCTCTGTCCAATTACGGTTGAAAAATAAATCCACCAACACTTGTACAGCTTGCTAGCATGTTGTATCTGTGGTTTTAGAGGGAGTTATGTGGTCTTTACATCATTACTGTTGCCAAGAAAAAGTTCCAGCACACAATTCCCCATAAAAACAACAACTTCTCATTTTACATCATTGCATCGGCTATAAAATGCCAGAAAACTAAAGAAATTCCATTATAATTTCCTTAAACCCTTCAGGTGTTTCATTTGGACCCACAGAGAGTAAGAAACTCTAAAGACATTCTACCTTTTCTACTCTAAATAAACTGAGAAAAAACTGCAAATCCTCACAAATGATATGCAGGAACCAGAGAAAATTATTTTTTTTGCTGAAAAATGACAAATGTTATTTTTCCGTCAGTCAACTACCTGACGAATTTACTGATTGTTTCAGCTTTAAACAAAATATGTTTTTGTTTTTTTTTTTTTTTACCTTTTCATTCCGAATATAGAGTAATAAAGCATTCAGCTAAGATCATTGGTTCATAAGATCATAATTGTGGCATTCAGACCTTTAAAGAAACCTTTTTAAAAGCTTCTGAATCCTCAGAAAACTGTGTTAAACTACACTAAATTTTATTTAATAAGGTGACAGTTTCCCTGATGAAGATTCCCTGAGAACAGAGAAACAAATGAGACATTATGTTCCTGGTAAAGATTTCTATAGAAGGTTAGCTGCAGTGATCCAATCTGGGGAATGAATTGTAATAAAACCTCTGCTTGCAGCTGTGGAATTTTGCATGTACATCCCCACCAGAGACAAAATGAGACTTAAATCACAGTGAATTAAAGAATGTGGAAATAAAATACATCATAAAATTTAATTATCGTTATCAGCATGTAAAAATACTTGTACATGCCGAAACATCAAGTGGTAGTATTGAAAAGCCTGTGCTGATCTTTGCACATATCTTTGCTTGTTTGCTTCACAGAATTTGACAATTAGATGATCATTTTGGACAAAATTTGCTGGTTTGATAGCCACAATTTCCTCTAATGCCCAATCGAACAAAAGTACTTTGGTCTGGCACTTGGCAGTGAGTCCTGATGGGTATTTAAAGGTAATCTCTGAAGTTTCCTTTTAACAAATTAAAGTTGCAAATTACAATTAATTACACGCATGGACAGTAGAGTCAAAGCTGCCAAATAAGAAATCCTTAGTTCCATAATGTCAGATTTGAGTTATACTAGTTACTTATGACAAATCAAATCAAACTAACACCTACAAAGGTGCAACATTTATACGTCACACCAGTGGCTAAAAGACTTTAGCGTAGGGTACACCTGTTTCCTCGCTCCAATCTTCTCGTGCTTTGCCACCTTGAGGTGCATTTAAGTACTTGGAAGATCCTCCATGATGCTGGAGGGGGGATTATTTCCAGGAAACTGGAGGAGAGTGGGCATAAGAAAGCTTAAGTTAGCAGGCAAACTTTGAAGCACTCTACTTTTCTGTTTCCTGCTGCATTGCCACCACCCGTTGACCATTGGTAGGCCTGTGTGTCGCATTATCTGCATCCTTGTGTTCATGACAAACAAAACAGACCCACCAATGGAAAACCTGCTCCATAGCACTACTAGAGGTCAAAAAGTCCACCTTTAACAGCATATGTGCACCATCCGCATTCTGATCGCCGTGTAGTTTCTAACCTGAATCCTCCTTACAGGTAGCATTTATCTTCTCCTCTGCAAACATAGTCTCTTTCACAATGAACAAAGCTTCAGGCATCTTGAAATGTGTGGAAAGAAAAAGCTGTCAACCCCTGATATTGATTAGTATTGATTTTTCTTCTCACACTCCCCAAACTTCATTAAACGGTACATGAGATGTGGCGTCGCCTCAGGCTGCAGAGAGCAGAGTGGTGGCTGGTAGATGTTTTGTCCACGATTAACACTTGAAAAAATGAGAAATGTAGTTGTTATAGCATGACGTGTGAATCGTTTGGTGTTTCAGAAGTGTTCTGGGGTGATAATGAGTCAGTGGGAAATACTGTGGTAAACACTTGATATGTGACTATTGACTGTGGTCCAGAGGTTGGACATTGTGACTGATGCGGAGCCTCCTGGGAGGGAAAATATGAGTAATTATAGATACTTTAATTGGTGTGTTTGATTCACAAATGCCATGAGTGCACGGATGTATTTGAAATGTTTGGTTTAACCTTCACATATTCAAATCTAAAGGCTGAGAATCACTGTGAAAACCTGCTTTAAAGGCTGGGATATTGACAAAAGCAGAATATTCCGACCTACTTCACTCAGTGTGAGGCAGTTGATATTACATTTTCTCAATTTCTCCCTTTAATTAATTGGCCTGTATTTATTCTGTATATTGCATAACATTTCTTTCTTTAATAATTAAGTAAATTAGAGCCAGATTAGTTGATTGCAGATCACATTATTCACATCATCAGCATTTTGTTAAATCTACCAAAATAATGCCTGAAAACATAAGAAGTTAAAACAACTTTCTAATAATTCTGACAATTTTCTGGTGAGTTTGCTGGAAAGAAACCATGTAATTTGATACTAATTTTAGGGGAAATTGAGTTTTTACTTGGTACACTTTCAATTAATTCCAATTAACTGCTGCCATAACCTCCCTCTCTCTGAGTGTTTTAATCTGCACAGCAGGTCAGCTGAAGAAAAAACTGTGAATTTAGTCTGAAGACAATTGAACATCTGTGGAAATGAAAGTTTCCAATAATCACTGAATAATGAAAATCTATTAATGATCGTTAACAGAGCAGTAAAGAGCAGAACATGTCTATCTCTAATTAGAGATGCAGTTCTTTCCTGAAAACTTAATAATCAGAAACTGGAAACAAGTCGCTGCTGTAAAATGCAGAACATGCACAGCTGGAACACTTGTTTGTTTGCTTGTTTTTTGACTGTATATTTGCGTTGTTGTCCTTTAAAGTTATCTGACCTCCAGTGAATGTACTGTATGCAAACTGTCACAGCTATGGAAGCATCCCCAGGCAGACCCACTCGCCTCACATCCCCTGATCCCTTCATCCTACTGGCAAGAATATCTGTATGAAGTGAATTAAAGTCATAGAGCACTGAGAGACACCAAATGACCAAAAATAGACTAAAAGTGCCAAAAAGAAACATACAGTAAGACCCACAATACAACTGCAGAGACCAGAGACATAGACCTTTGAGACGACCACAAAGACACACAAAATGAAAAGACCGACACAAAATGATCACAGGAGACATAAAATGACCATGGAGACATTTAAAACAACCACACAAGCATGTATCTACTAGACAGAGACACAAAACTAAACAAAATTACCACAGTGACATGCAAAAAAAACAAATGACTGAGAAAAAAGACATACAATGACTAAAAAGAGACACAAATAAGTAAAAAAGACATAAAACATCTGAAATACTCAAAATAACTATAGAGACACGAAAAGACCAAAAAAAGACTCAAAATGACCACAAAGACAAACATAATAACCCCAAATGACAATAAAGACATACAAAGTGACCACACATATTGAAAAAAAACAGCCACTCTAAATGGCCCCAGAGATCCAAAATGACAACAGAGACTCACAAATTGGCATAAAACAACAAAAAAATGACCACAAAAGGTTTTAAACAACCATGTAGATGCCCAGAATGACCACAAAAGATACAACATAAGCACCGACACAGAACCTAAACATAATATTGTGAACGTGTGTGCTTAGTGTCCTTCAGTCTGTCTCATTTCCTGTATAAGACAGACAGGGGCCTTTCATTGGTCTGTGCCTGGGGGTCTGTTTTCTCATCATCCATCCATTCAGAGTCTTAGTTACAAACCACAGTGCATTTGAGAAACCGATCATCAGTTGTAGAGCTGAATGCAGCAGCATGTTGGAAGAGTGACAGGAAGCAAATAAACAGCCTGGTGTCATGAAACTGTGAAATGAGTAGATGTCTTTAAAAAACACATGACGTGTGTTGTGCATGAAAAACAAGACACATTTTCTGTCTTTCTACAAAAAGTTGTCATGCTTTTATTGACCAAAATAAAGCTGGTACAATATTTGAGAAAAAAAAAAAAAAAAAACGTCGCCACACTCTTTGCACATTGACATCACACAACACAACACACTGGCAGCTTTCTGTGTGGAAAGCTACGGTTACCAGCTACAGTAAAACGTAGTTGATTCATTGATTTGTGTATTTTTTGAAATCACTATTTAAGCATTAAGCTTATTCTTGATAGAGCAGCTCGTCAAAAATCCACAGTTTCCTTTGAAACCACTGTGAAACCTGCAGAAACGCGAATGTGACATCTTGCTTTTTGGTTTTGACAGGTTAAGTGTTTTCTATTGAACAGTCATCTTGGAATTGACTCAGCAAACTGTGCATGCACTGCAATGTGGCCCACACACACTAATTCGCACTGTACTTGTGAGGACCATCATTGACGTGATGGTGAAGATTTGCATAGAATCTTTACAACGAAGTTAAAACCTGCACAATTTAAAACAAAATATATTGCTATTAAAAAGGGGATCCATCACATTTCAAATCTCTGAAAAGAAAGCCCCAGATATAATTTGATGATAAATTAAACAAAAAAAAATCAGTCAGAGAGCATAATACTCCAACAAGGCTGTTCAGTTGTTGTATCATTTCCGATGAATGAAATCTTTAACAAAAAATGACCTTCCGCTGACCACAGGTGTGTGTTATGCATGTGTACGTTATGTACGGATACCGAATCGCGTGACCTAAATATGTAGCCGGCGGCAGGAACTGATGGGACTCAGAAACACCCCCACAATTTAATCAGTTGTTTCTTGTATGATTTCTGACAGATAAGTCCTGATAAGTCCACAATGATTAATGTGTAGTAGGATTGCAATCATGTGATCGTCAGCAGGCAGCTGATGTAGCGTTCACTTGTTGTCATAGTTACACTGATGCCGTGCGGCTAACTCACAATGATGCAGAAATCTTTAACAAATCTGTGGATCCAGACTATAAGCTGTATAACTGCCAAAATCTAATGAGTTGGTCCTTGTGTCATTCATGACCTTCCCTGAAAATTTCATCCAAATCCATTAGTCTGTTTTTGAGAAATGCTGCTAAAAGACAAAAACAGACACACGGACAAACACACAGATAAATGTACACCGATCATCACATAAATCCGTTGCATTCCTCGGCGGAGTGATAATGAAATAATTCATATAACATGTACATTTAAAGCAATTAAAAAATATGATTATCTGTCCCATTTATTTTCTTCCAGAGTTAGAACAGGTCCAACTTAATTTACTGCAAAATCCCCACTATAAGGAAGTTCAGTTAAGGAGTTTGATACTAATGATAATATTCTCTTTTAAATGTATAATTATTACCAGTTTAAAACAGTGAACACATAAACAAGTGCATGTAGACTTAAAAGGTTATAAATGAAAAAAAAGCCCTGACCTTACACCTAATGTTAACACTAGTACTGATGATTCATTCAAAGAAAAATAACAAAACAACTTCTAAAGCTGAGTTTTTAGCCTGAAAATAGCCTGTGAAGGAATGTCCTCACTTCTTTCAACTGGTTCTTACAAATATAGGAGAGCAACAGTCGACGGACAGACAGAGGCAGCGCATGCTGATGTCAAATTATTCTCCAAAGTGTTTTAAGACACTCAAAGAGGAACGCGACCTCAGAAACAGGATGAGTTTTTATTTGCACAATAATGTTTTACATTATTTTTTATTAGTTCCTGGTGAGCTGATCCATCGGCGATTCAATCTAAAAAGTAAATTGAATTTTTTATTTTTTTTTACACAAACCAACTTCTCCAATGGGATGCTGATTGTGGTGTTGTTTGTTGGGGGAGGAAACCCTATTTACAGAGGTGTCTCCATGGCGATTATGATGGGATTTCCATCAGGAGGCGCCAGTGACAGATGAGGTTCACTGCACTGTATACAAATGGGAAGATTCTTCCTGGAGGCTTGAAGACATGATTAGATTATTGTATTTATGATGTTGTTCATTATGTCACATGAGGTGCTGTGCTGAGATGTGTGTGTGCAAAGAAGAAGAATCTATGAAGCTAAACCATTATGGCATCAGAGATCGTTATCATCCTCCAGGGGAAAAAGCAAACAAGCATTTCAGTCTTGTTTTTTACCACCTTTGTTTGAACCAACCCCTGATTTAAGCTTTATTTCTCCAACCTGTCTGAATCGTGAGAATAAATCATGACAAAAGATTGGATGTAATCCATGGCTGTGATGAATAATCCTCTTAAATTGTGACATAAAAACAAAAAAACTGAACTAAAAAAGGAAACATTGACACTGAAATATATGTTACAAGCATTAAGAAATTAATTTTCAGTTGCCCATTGCTTGGTCATGAACTTTCTGTCTTACTATAATTTTTCACTTGATGCGTTTTTTAAGTTCTTGAGTGTTTTACAGTCTTGAAAATGGAGAGGAATTATTGAGTGGAGGAGCTAAAGACGGTGCAATTCTGTCTAATCTGTACCTTTGCAATGGCGGCCGTTAGTTCAGGTGTTCTGGTTTGGCAGAGCTTCACATTGTGCTTTCCAAACCCAACAACTCATCTACCTGCACTGAGTTCTGCTGCACTGCGGTGTGAGGCTGATGAATAATTTGCATCAGCACGTTTTTTAAGACCTTGTGCCGCAGCAGTAACCCTGACTTTTACCTTTAAGAGACTTTGACTCTATTCGCACGGGACTAGCATTGCCTGAGGACTTCTACTAATTTGTAATAATTGCAGAGGTCATCTTAGCCACGTCCATAATTTGTACATATTCTACCACAAACAACCTCCCATGTTATACCAATCACAGAAATCCATTTAGTCTTGTGTGAATTGGCAGCTCTGTGATTTTAGGTGTTTTTTTTGTTTGTTTTTTTTAGCAAGGTTTTTTGTCTTCTCCATTTCTTTTTGCCTCTTGGCATCCTAAGAATTATGGAGGCAAAATATTGGCAAATTTGGCAAATATTGAAGAAAGTTAGACCAACATTCTGGGTGCAATTCACAGAAAGCTCAAATCATCAGAGGAATCTATTCTCAAAGCATGATTAGATAGATGACATGGCAGAATGTGATAAGATAAATTTTCCTGTTATTATTTGGGGGCCTATTAATATCATCCTATCTAATGTCAGTAAATTCAGGTGACGCACTGACTTTGCTTATCCTATTTGAATGCAGCAAAAAACGCTTATGGAGGAGGTAATTTCTCTATTACATGAAGTCCCCAGGTGATAGTAGTCCCATGTGAATAAGGCTTTAGCTACTATAAAATGTTCCGGCCGACCTCTGCCAAACCTGCATGCCGTTATTAAAGGGTAATTCTGGTCTTTTTACACTTGACATATTTCCTATTAATGGGTTGATTTGATTTAGCTGCTCATCTGTGGACTCTGCTTCCAATAAATATGGCTGATCATCAAATTGAAATGATCTGTGACCATCATAATGGTCAGTGAGGTGATCCCCCATTACATTTAGCTGCTGAGTTTCCAGAAAGTCCGACTAACACTGATGAATATGCCAGTGATTAGGTCAGGTGGCAGGTTTCCCTGGATGGAAATCCTTACGTAGTTAGAAAAATGACCGTCCCAAGTGACTAATTTCTGTGTTTCCTTTTAGTGAAGTTGAAAACAAATGTCTAAAATAGTGGTGAGACGTGGTTAAAAAAATAATCTCATTAATTATAGGCTTTGTAATTACTTAATCACATCATATTTGACACAATAAGCAAAGTTTTCAATTCAAATAAATTTTGGTTGACGACTGAATCGATGAATAGGTATACATGTGAACTTAAACAACAAAAATGTTAATGTTTCATTTATATTTATCTGTACATTTTGTCTGTCTATCTACTACAGAGGTGTCAAGCAAATTTTAGTTCAGATGCCACATTCAGCACAATTTGATCTCAAGTGGGCCGGACCAATAAAATCATATCATAATAACCTATAAATAACCACAACTCCAAATGTTTCTCTTCTCCAACTGGGGGGATATGTGAAAATCAGCATTTCCCCCTTTGGGTTTAATAAGGGATAATAAAAATTGAAAAAAGAAATAGGGATATAATGTGAGTTAGTGCTGCTGATTTTAGTTTTCTCACACTACTACATTTCAACTCTGAGCATAAAGCAGGTCTGGTGGAGGAGGAGGAGGAGGAGGAATGGAAGACAAGCGAGGAACAGGGAGACAATTGTCTGGCTAAGAGGCCCACTCAGCACTTTACTGTTGGAAAATCTATCTGTAAACTGTCCTTCAAACACTTCAGTGGAGCTGCAGCAGCACACACACACACACACACACACACACACACACACACACACACACACACACACACACACACCTATACATAATAGTACAATCTGCAGGTTGACTGGACGCTGATAACAAGCCATTTGCAGGGAAAGAAGTGAATGGGTTGAAGAGGGAGACGAGTCTGAATGAGAGAATGACATGAAAAAATAAAGAATGAAGGGAGGGAAAGCAGGTGTGGTGGAGTAAAGAGGAGAACACATTCGACACACTGCTTTTAGCTTTTCAGAGAAATTGAATTTGGCTCAGATTCATTTCTGCACAGGCTTTTAGATTCATTTTGGGATTAGTTTTTTGCCTCTGTGCTCAGTGTCGTGTTTGCTTCTTAAAATGGTATTTGTCAACCAAAAATGTTTGAAGCATAATATAGCTTACAGAAAAGTCAGAGCATAAGCACAGAAATCTATTTAGTATGAGATATATCCAGAAAAAAAATACTTTTTATAATATTCTAAAACAACAGTGGAATGCTGACAAGCTGCGTTTTTTTTTTTTTTTTTTTTTTTTTTTTGAGGCTTATTTAGGTGATAAAATGCCGGAAACTAAAAATCTATAAAAAATAAAGCAGGGAATCATCTCACTTGAAACATAATTTAATTTTTCACGCCACTGCAGTTAAAGGACCTGGAGCATTGTTTGCATTTGGTGCTTGAAAAAGGAACAATAATGGTGAAATAGATGTAATATGGCTTTTAAGATTTCATGTTTAGCTGCAGATGTCAGCAAAAGGACAAACACCGTAAACTAAAGACAGAATAAATAAAGACAATTATAAACTATGAAAGAAAACACCTACGTCAAAGGAAGCTTCTAAAAGCATCTTGTTTTGTTATCAGGATGACAAAAAGTGTCAAGTTACTGGGAAACAAAAAGCAAATGATGGCAAAAGCCAAGCAGGAGAAGAAAAAAACAGAAACAGAAACTCCCAAACTAACAATAAAAGATCAGTAATGTTCATTTAAAACGCTGACAGCACAGGACTAAAATACAAGGTTTCTGATTTCACAGTGTGACCAACAATTTGCAAACATCTTTTGAACCTATCACACCTCGGTTTAGGTGTGAAGCAACTCAAAAAAAATGCAGTTTTGCACTTTATGTTCATTTAAGTGTCTTTACAGAGGATCTTTTATCTTAAAGTGGTGACAGACAAGTTTCTTGGTTCAACTCATCATGAAGTAAGGCTGATTGCACAACATAATGGCCTCAGAATACTGACACCACTGGCATTGAAACTGGTTCCCTATACGCCTCGCTCTCACTGTGCAATTCTGTTTGCCACAAGGTTCAAAATCTCCCAGGAGAATGAAAGCTTGATTAATGACGTGTATCTGCAAATGTGCATCCAAAACAGGAAGAGGACAGCAGTTTTATTTTCAGCAGTAGCTATCAGTAACTTCCCCCAGGTAGCTGAATTGGCAGACGATGGAAGAACTCTAGTGTCGAGTGGGAGGCAAAGAAGGCAAAGAGGGAGAGTGACAATGAACCACAGATGGGCATTCACTTGATAAAGACAGCTCAGGGACCTGAGATGGCTTAAAACTGACATTTAGTTGGCGCTATTTCCATGAGATCAAAAAGAAACAAAACCTACTTATTTATTTGTACGACCAGCTGTTTTACTCTGCTTTTATCCCAGCACTGGGATCAGGATTTCAAGTTCAAACTGGGACTCTTATAGTTCTTCCTTTGAAAAAAAAAGTCAGGATTTAAGTTGTAGACATGTTGCTATCTCTACCATTAACAGGCAAAAAACAAACAAGGACCTTCTTTTGTCTTATTTCCCAGGAGGTGGTGATTCTGTGACATCCTGTGTTGTGGGTAGTTTAGAAGCTCTGAGGAGAATGGGAGGCAATCCGGTCTTTGCAACAGTAACAGTAATACCACTTGGAAACGCTTAAACCATTTGGTGGTTATTTAAAAAATGTCTGTTTCCACCAAGCAGCTACTTTCAAGGCTGAAAAATGAAGCCACCCTATCAAAAATTGAAATTCCACAAATGTCCACATGAGGCTGGCTCCAAAAGTACTTCAATCCCCATAGAACCCCGTGTTAAAATGTCCAACTTTACAGCGCAAATAAACATGTGTACAGCCGAGATAATTTCCTTGTTCATGAAGCAGTTATGAAATAGTTTAGAGCATTATTCTGTTCAAGTATGAAGAAACCAGACCCAGTATGGTTTAAAAAGCGAAGCACACAGTCAGTCTTATATCTCCACATTGACAATGTGAACATACTGACGACTGGC
The DNA here is from genome assembly GCF_022539595.1 of Amphiprion ocellaris. Classification (NCBI taxonomy): domain Eukaryota; kingdom Metazoa; phylum Chordata; class Actinopteri; family Pomacentridae; genus Amphiprion; species Amphiprion ocellaris. The sequence goes on from NC_072777.1 coordinate 7,483,922, forward strand.
TGATGTTACATTTACAATGTCCACCATCTGCATGCTAACATTGCTAATTAGTGCTAAGCATAAAGTGCAGTTGAGGCTCCTTTGTAAGTATTTTCTCATAAATGAAAGTATTGGAAAAGTTCATGTTTTGATCTGATGGTGGCGCTGGAGGGAAATTCAAGTGATCATCCAAGTTATTACAGCTGATCCTCAGGGGGAGATGACTGTGTCCTCTAAACTGCATGAAAATCCATCCAGTGGCTGTGGGGGCATTTATCCAAAACCACAGATGTAAATATCATGGTCAGTGGGAGTCATCCTCTGGGAAATATGACAATCCATCCAATGGCTGCTGAGACAATCAAACTGAAACTCATGGTGCTCTCGCTAAGAAGTCAAAGATTACCAAAGTCAGTAAGGTTCATCTTCTGAGAATGGGTGACTGTGGCTCTGGTGGTAGAGTGGGTTGTCCACTGATGAGGTTGGCTCCTCCACATGCCGAATCATCCTCAGGCAAGACCCTGAACCCAAAGTTACTCATTGTAAAGCACTTTGAATACCACTAAGTTAGAAAGGTGCTACATAAATGCGCACCATTTACCATTTAGCAGTAGTGTCTATTCAGCAGTTCAGCCAATAAGATATTTCTGTCTAGAAAGCAGTAAACCAAGCGACAGGTATGTCCGTTACTGGAGTCATAATGCTATCATGGCTCAAAATCACAGAAGCTAAATTCAAATGTAAGCAAAGAAATTCTGCATATGTGAGAAAAGAGAAAAAATGAAGACAATGGAGCAAAGATTCCGCTGTGAATAATGAAATCAAGTGTCAGGAGATGGGAGTGCCTCCTCTCCAACCTCCAGCAGGTACTGCGAGGTAAAATATTGATTGGAAAGCATTCAAAGTCAGAGTTAAGGCGCATCAGCGGTAATGTTTCCCAGCCGGTGAGCTGCAGCAGCACTCTTCACGCTGAGTGATTTCACACAGTTAGCAGCTACAGCATGAAGACGTAGTCGTTTAGGTGACTCGCCTCTCAGCCACATTTTGTTCCAGAGAGGGAGCAACCTTCACTTTGTACAAGTCAAACAGTCAGGGGGGGCCTCAAAGTCTAATGGGAACTCTGACAATGGGGAACTTTTTTTTTTTTAACATGAGTTTGTGTTTAAAGGAGGACAGGAGGATCTCATTTTGCTTCAGTGTCGCTTCGTCAGGCCATTCTGTAGCGCTGACACAGTGCTGTGTAGAATGGTCTGGCACCATTTCATTATCAATCAGGTAGAAAAAAATGCTCTGATGTGTTTGCATGTCTTTGACGTAATCAAAACTATTTTGGGTGGGACAAATAATAGGATATTGCAACGGTGCTCACTGAAAATGATAATGTGGGATTGTTTGGTGGAACATTTGCATGCAGGGAGGTGAGCACTGACCATTAAAATGGTTAAAAGACTAGCAGGGCTGCTTTATTGAATGCTTCAAGCTGTCAGCACATTTTGGTTGTTGTTATTGTTTCCTGTAGTGGACGTGATGGACATGTTGGTGGTGGAAGGTAAGGAGAAAGCTGCATGAAATGTGTAACCAATGTCAGGCTTGTACTCACAATCTACAAACAGTGAGTCAAACCAACTTAAAGCAGCAGCTAACAATAAAGCAGAAGTTGACTTCTGGGACACATGGATGTACTGTAGTGTAACTGCTGGTTTGTAAAACATATGGTAAAGTCCATGTGATCGCATCCTCCTGTCGCTGGACTAACTGCAACAGGAGCAAAGCACATGACATTTTACAGTGTTACATAGAGTGTTGTTCCTCACATGTATTCTGTATCTTTAAATCACATTCATCATGACCTCCTGCATTAGCCAGGAGTCTGAACTTGTGATGCACTTCTTTCCAAAGATACAGTAAGAAACAGGAAAAAAAAAAATCATTCCTCTTTTCAGGACCTTTGCAATAAGACAGCTTTGTCAACTCATAATGAAATATTATGCGATCCTCGCACTGCCTGTAGGCACACATCACACTTGAACTTGTTTTATGGCACTTGTCCAGGTTGTTTTCCTCCTGACTAGATCCTTGAGTGTATTATATCTAATCTTAGATGTACTTCACTTTGGATAAAAGTGGCTGCTAAATGAAATTGTAGAATTGTCGAGGTGATATTTATACAAAGCTGAAGACTTAGACACCAAAGTAGAAAAACGGCACACTTGGAGAGGTCACGACCCAGCAGCATGTCAGATTGTAACGTCTGACAGGCTGAAATTACAACCACAGTCAGCTGTCCGATCACATTACGACCATTTCACAGAATAATATCTGGTATCGCGGTGAAACTCGGCGTATACTCTGTGTGTGGATGTGTGTCTTTGCTGTGTTCTGTGTTCATTACAGGCAGCGGCATCCAGCAGATAATGTCTCCATCAGCTGGACACACATCATCGGCTGTGCACTGAGCTGTGAGCAGAGCGGCTCAATAGAGCCAACACCATTACACACTGCATCAGTAATGGCAGGACACCCTGATACAGCCACACACTAACACAGGAAGAGGACACAGATATGAACCCAAATAAATAGGATTTTTCCAGGAGCTAACTTGTGGAAACCTCCCTCGTCCCTCCTTCATCGATTCAAGATGCCCAGTTGAGAGGAAGCAGGCGTGTTTTGTGTGTCTTTGCAGAATTTGCGTTGATTTTGACTCATTTGAGTCAGCTCCATCGCTCTGTGGTCATTTTGTGTCTCACTGGCGGTTTTTCTTCTCTCTTTTTCTTTGTTTTGTGTCTCTGGTTTTTTGCATCTCTTTTTTATTGTTTCACATCTGTTTCTGGTCATTCTGAGTCTCTTTGTCATTGTTTTGCAGCTGTTTTGGTCCTTTGGTGTCTTTTAAGCGAACCATGTGACTTTCAGACAGCCTTTTAAACCAGTCCAGGAGGTCTGGAGGCCACTGTTCCTGTGCCTGATAGACCTGTTTGCTAAATGTTCTGTGCTGGGATCAGAGTCTAAACAGGCTGAGGAAATTATTTAACTCTGGACCACAGAAACACCCAATCAGTCAGTCTCTGGCACTTTTGTCCAACCTCAAAAACAGATAGATTTCCATGAAAATGTTTTTCATTCTTAACAGTTTATCCCACAGATGTTGGAGACTTTTCCCTATAGAACCACAATGATGCTGACATTTTTGGTTAAAAGTAAAGTATCTCCACAACCACAGACCCTTTTCTCAGCAGACATTTTGACGATTGACTTGTGCAGTCGATAGCATTAAAAACGGCTGCATTCCATTTAGTTGAGCTGGTTCCAGCGTCCTGCACTGTGGATGTTGGTTCACTGGCACAATTTACTTGATGGAACTGAACCATTGTCAGCAAAGTTAACAGTTTCATGCATGTTTTTCCTGCTGTGATAAGTCACAATGTCTGTTGTGAAGATTCTCCACTGGTTCAGACATCCATGCTCCCCTCAGGATGAACTGGAATAACTTTGGTGACGTGTACAATACTTTGGTTTACAACCAAATATCTGCAGAAGTAGCTTATGCAATCTGTACTCTGTTACACTACATCATCAGTGAATTAATGCAATGTCTTAATTAGTCCGCCTCTCATCCATCTTTAAAAGTGAAGCATGTTTCTTGAAATTGCTTTCTAAATTCTCACCATCATCATCCATCACAGTAGCTGCCATAAGAAACAGAAACCTACACTGAAAAGAACAGCATTGTGAGACAGATAAATTTACAGCACCATAACTAGGTTTGTTTGGTTACTTTCACAACATTTATTCCTCTCCGTCCTTGAGTTCTTACAGACTCCTGAGCCGGCTGTGAGCCCTTGATGCGTTCATGCAGTTAAGTCAGTAAACCTCTCAAGTGTAAGGAAAATGGTGTTAATTAAAGGCTAAAGAAAAAAAACTAACATCGAATAAACAGTGACAATCTCAAGAAAACAACTCACTGCTGAGAAACACTTTGTTCCAGTTAATTTTGTAGCTACACATTAAGATTAAACTTGCACTCATTTAATTAGGACACCTCTCAGATATGAAATAACCCACCAAAAAAGATTATTAAATTATTATTTCTAGATTTGTAGATTAGATTTACCCTTATTTATGTGATTTATTAAATCAGAACTGTTCACTTAGGAAAAAAATAGGCCTGAAAAAGTGACTTTAATGTTAGCTAAAGCTGACTGTGACTGCACTCTGAGTAGCCCTCACTAGCTGTTTGTTTTTAATTAAAACCAATTATGCACTTTTCTTGTCAAATTTCACATTGTACAGAATATTTAGTTCCTGTTTTGGATTTTGTGTACAGTGTACTGTATAAAATAAATGATAAGACATAAAATAAAACTGTATCAGATAAAATTAGAGTGACAGCAGCTCCACATCAAGCCATAGAACACCAGACCAGACTACATTGGAGTGACAAGCAGTTTCAAGGAAACATTATTTGTAAAATTCACTTTTAACCATGATATAAAAGAAAAATCATCGTAAAACAGAATCAGACTAGATAAAACAGAAAAACACCTTCTCATTTCTCAGCTCATACAACCTTGTTTCTCCTTCTCTCTTCTCCTGATGCATTTTTGGAACTGAGACGTCCTTCAAGATTAATTTCTGGGTCACAGGCAGTAGGACAGAGAAGACGAGGAAGCTCAAAACACTGAAATGAGCCGAGTCTACAGTCCGTTCTGTATTTCACTGACAAACAGTACAACGCTACCACCAAGTCTTTACCATCAAACAGCCTTTTTAAGAAGCAGAGATCAGACAACATGTTCGCTATCAGTCTAAACTCCGCTGTGGTTTTCTAACAGATAGAAACAGACGACACACTGATATCCTCCATGCTGTGATAAAGATTCTCTCTGGAGAGCAGAAGCTGTCAGAGAGAAACAGGAGTCTGACAGAGGTGACTGTGGTCGTTAACGCGAGCTAATCTCCCTGTTTGACACACACTTCAAACACAGCTCGGCTCTCCTGCTGCTGTACAGTAACAGGATGTCACACATTACTGTAAAGCAGATGAAACAGATTAATTCATGAATTCAAAGAAAAACTAATGAATTTTGGACTTTAAGAGTGTGGATGGCTGGGAGGATTTTCACTCGAAAACACTGTTTATGAGCATGCAGCTGGTTCAACCAGGCGACAACTCATATGGAAGTATTCTAGCAAAAAAAATGAGCGGTCAGAGAGAGAGCAGATACCCTGAAGACTAAACTGTGCTTGAGCTTTGAATTCTTTGAGAGCTCCTAAAGCATGTGAGACTTAGAGTCATGCACAAGCTCATGATTCCCTGTTGTAATATTGTTCGCTGCCTCTCTTTAGATGCAAAATCCTGCAGACACGTTGGAAGCATCAGTGATGGCAGAGTTTCTGTTTCCTGAATGTAGGTTCAGCTCGGTTTTTGTATGCAGATTTGTGCTTGGAGCCCACGTGAGCCGTTTATGTGGACTTTAATTTAGCTTTCAACAGATTTTACAAGTCTTTCAATGATATGTTTACGGGAGGATTTGTTAATAAAGGCCTCCAACAGCAGTAAGGCTTTGATGCATGAATGGATTAAAGAGAGGTCACCAGGTAAAACATTAACGTCTCCCTCTTCTCTTTCTGCCAGTTGTAATTTCACACATCCATGTGTTTCAGGCTCATGATACCGAAAATGCAGCTCGGCTTAGTTTAATCACCCACACAGGAGAAAGTCGCCTCCTGCGTGGAGGCAGGCGTCTCGCATGTTTCCTGCAGATAGGCAAGAGCATGAGCTGCTTTCCATTTTCCACCTGCAGTTTCTCGCTGAGCACTTACATTGTCAGGATTTAAAGCTAAAAGCCCTCCAAGGAACCAAACATTCTCACTTCAACCAAGCTGTAGCTGTAACTGTTGCAAAAGTTAATTTACCTCACAATGACTACTTTGTGGTTGTATATATTTACTGAAGTGTACTGAAAGAAATTACAGGAAAACAGTCTGTAGTTAACACTACAGAACACAATAGGTTACATTCTCTGTTTTTTTTCCCTGGGATTTCAAAACCTGAAGTGCAGTTTACATCTTGGAATTTAAAGGTTAAAGACAATGCTTTCCAACATGCCTACTGTGCCATGGCTGTTAGAGCCAAACCCACTGCTTGCTACTGGAGATAAAAATATTCAGTAACAGCTAGTTCCATACAAAAAAAGGCTGCTGAAACAGCTGCTTATTGTAGTTTTTAATCAAATACTTAAGAAGAAGCCATGTTTGTCAGGGACTATTTTCAGTGGAGGATTGATCCACATTCGGCACTCCTTCAAGGATTTAGGGCAGCAGGTTTTCATGTGTGGGACAAGTCCCAAATGCTTACTTTGTTTTTCACTAATTCTCTAGTAGCTACACATCAGATAAGGTAAAATCTTTGCTTAGGAATATTAATCCACTGAGTAGATTGTCTGTTGGGATAGATAAGGTTCCAGTACCCTTTTTGTAAAAAACAAACAACCAAAAAAAAAAAAGGTATACAATTTGAATTAGATATCTAACAATAGGATACTATGCTCTGTTTGCATTTAATGGATAATTAATCTAATAATTTAACTACTAGTAGAGTTACTGTCGAAATCCCAAACTGCCAACCTGGACATGTTTTGGCATCAAAGTACGCTGGTACAATTTGTCACTCTAAAGTACACAAAAAGCTGGTGACACCTTGTGAGTTTGACCAGTTGTTTGACATTGAGCCTGCTTAAATCAGACAAAGAGGAGAAGACAAAGAGGCTCAACTAAAATATTTACAAAATATGGCATGTCTGCAGTAGATAGGAATTCATGGTTACACCAAAGAAAGCAAATCTACACACTCCAAACTATTGAAGGCTGGACTTTCTGTGATTGTGTGAATAGTCAAAAAATGAACATGTCTTGTGTCTTTTTGGTCCGTGTACGGATCTGGTAAATGGATTTTCCGTTCTGAAACGGGTACTGAAAAACAAAAAATGAGTGGTTATTTGATTTTCGTTTTAAAATACAAAAATTTAAATTTAAATACAAGGCGTTTTTCCTTTTCATGATCAAAAAGGGATATGCGATTTTTTTTTTTTAAATGCTTTGATTTTCGTTTTATATTTAGAATCACAAAAAAGTAAAATCAGTAAGAGACAGAAACGAAAAAAGGTCCGTTTTTTCATTTTCTGAGACCGGAAGTGGTCATCAGCAAGTGTGGAGCCAAACGACAACAAGATTCTCAGAGGGCGGAGCCAGAGAGCAGTGATTGGTCAGACTGACGGAGAGCCAGAGAGCAGTGATTGGTCAGACCATAGATAGTATAGAAGACAGCGCGCTAGCAGAGCTAGTCTGCT